>NC_133665.1:31668212-31968212 GCF_037893015.1 Macrotis lagotis | reverse complement strand
CAGCATGCAGTAATTTTTATTCACCTACATAATTAGATTAAAACAAATCTGCTGAATAAAATACATTGTCTTATTGTAATCTGGTTTGAAAACACGTAAAAGTTATGGCTATAGGGGTGTTTGCTGGCATTTTACATATAAATACATAATTCTCCTTAAGAAATGTTTTCCAAAGGGCTTTTGGTACTTACCAGAGTAGGTAGTGATGAATATTAACTGTCTAATATCAATAAGAAATACCCTTCAGGTCAGTTAACGAAGTCTACAACAGCAATACCTTAGTAAAATCAGCAACATGTGACTTTCATATTCAACTTTGGGAAATTATGAGAAACAGTAAATTACCTTGGGCAATTAACTTCTCCAATGCCATTATCCACAGTTTGAATGTGTGTTCTGATTACATTCACTCCAGGTTGGTCCTTTTCCTCTTACCATGCTGTTTGCATCACAGAGAAAGGAAGTAAATTCACCATTAATGTAAATTATGATCTTCCATGTTTGGACTCTGGTACTATTTTCTCTGTAGTATGTGGAGAAAAGATAGTATGCAAAGGGAAGGCTCACAGAAGGTAAGATCTGCAAGGAATCAGAGAGGGACACTGGTACAAACAATACCTTATTTAGAGGTACCTCTACAGTCTTACTGACAAATGATAGTAATGATAATGATGATGATGATGATAATGATGATATAGGGTTTAACCATATGTGTGTGTTTAAGTAATTTAAGCTTCACAACACCCTTGGGAGCTGGGGAGGTAGATGTTATTGTGAGATAATATTTGTTAAGTACTTAATACACTGTCTGGCACATGGTAGGCACTTAATAAAAGCTTATTCCTACTTCCACATTTTACAAATGAAGAAACCAAGGCTAAGAAGACTTATGTAGCTTTCCCTAATTTACACAGGCGGTGTCTGAAGCCAGGGTTGAATTTCTCTACTCCATGTCTACAATGCTATCCACTATGTCATTTATTTGTCTAGGAGGTATATATGTGCACATCATATCAAAATCCTATCTGGAATTTTCTTCCAGTCTTTGCTTAAAAACCATTAATATTGTTGGGAGGAAAGGGGGAAGCCCATCAGTTTCTGATGCAGTGTCCATTCCACTTTTCAATAACTCTAATTGCTAGGAATCAGTTTAGTTGTTTTCTTGACAAGAAGTTGAAATTTTCCTCCTTAAAATTTCCATATGGTTTTGTCCCCTGGAGCCAAAAAGAACAAATTTTATCCTTCATTCATAAATTTTATAATATTTTAAATATTTGAAGAATGTTATCATGACCATCTCAAGTCCCATCTTCACTTCATTTTGAGTCTTGGTACCCTAGTATCTTCTTTCCTTACTGTGTGCCCACCAAAGTTAACCAGAAGACTTCTGTAAAAAATATATTCTGATCATTCACAAGGAAAGGACCAAGTCTACTGTCTACTGTAATTTTTTGTTTGTTTTTTATTGGAAGAATGAAAGGGTCAAGAAAAGGTAGGGGAAAAGATATTACTTGAGGTGTATGTTACTAAATAATAAATGAGCAAGCTCTCAAAAACTCATCCAAACTGTCAGCTTCTCACAAAATTCTATGACATTATTAAAGCAATTGTTTTTGAGTGTTGAAAAAGAGAAATGTTGTTCACAAGCCTGAATGGGATTAAAAAAGATGAAGTCATGCTATATTAACAACATTTTCCCTTTTAATAGGATTATTAGGTTGATAGATCATGGAAATGTCCATTGTCATAGAAAATCATAGAAATGCATTTCAGTTAGTCATTTGACATTGCCTCTGGATGTCCATGCAAATAAGATAGATAAAAAAGACTCATTTCCAAGATATAAGGAACTGATTCAAATTTATAAGAAAAAGAATTATCCTTTAATTAATAAATAGTCCAAGGATATGAACAACCAATCCTCAAGAAAAGATATCCATGTTTAACTTCAGCCATATGGAAGAAAAGTGCTTCATATCACTACTTACTAGAAAGTTGTGAACTGGATGGTGGAATGAAAAGGTAAGTTTATAACTGATTAATTGGCTAAATCAAAGACTAGAAATCAGAAGACCTATGTGAACTTTGAAAGAGGTTACACTAATGTGTCATAGTACTCAGTACTTTGCTCTCATCTCCTGAATAATTTTATCAATGAGTTAAACAAAGATGTACTTAATAAGTTTATTAAATATGCATATGACAAAACCAGAAGGAATAGCTAATGTACTGAATACCAGAGAAGAATTACAAAAATATTTCAGCAGGTTAGAACAGTGAGCAAGCAAATGTAAACAGTTGGATGGTACAATAGGTACAGTGCTAAACCTGGAGTTGGAAAGATATGAGTACAATATGAGAAGGACCCTTCCCTCATTTCTTTGCAAAGGTAGAGAACTGTGGATGTAAAACTAGATAATGTCTGAATTTTTCAATGTATTGGTTAGTTTGACTGAACAGGGATTTTTTTTCCTTTATTTTTCTTTGTTTTAATGACTTTCTATGAGGGGGGAAAAACAAGGACTACATTGAGAAATATAGATAATATTAAAAATACATACCAATCAAGTTAATTTAAAAAGCAAAAGACAGGGAGACTTTTTTCAAGTTCTATAGGGGGCAACAGTAGATAAGGCTACCAAAAAAATCTAACTAATTCCAAATTAGATTACATAGTATATAAAATGATGTTTTAATTTCACTATTCTAATTAGACAATATCTGGAGTATTGGTCCTTTGTCTAACACAAGGAAGTCTGTGAGGAGGCAATTAGAATGACTTTTTAATCACACCAGTTAAAGGATTAGAGATGGGGCAACTCGGTGGCACAATGGATAATGTACTAGCCCCAGAGTCAAGAGGACCTGAGTTCAAATTTGACATCAGTCTCTAAATACTTATTTATCTGGGCAAGTCACTTAACCCCATTACCTTGGAAATACTTAAAGAATAAAATAATTGGAGACTTCTGGAGGATGCAATCATCATTTTTTAAAATTTATTTTTTATTCTCATTTTGTACAAATGTTTTTCTTTACATTAATAAAATATACTTGTTTACCAGTAAACAAAAAAACCCTCCCCCCATGAATATAGATAGACTTGCTTGGGCAAAAAAGTAAAGGGGGGAGAAAAAAATTAAAATTAAAAAAAATAATAGTAATAATTGTAGGTATGGCCAGGTGGTGCAATGGATGAAGCACCAGCCCTGGAGCCACGAGCACCGGAGTCCATATCCAGCCTCCTAAACCCAATAATCACCCAGTCACGTGACATGCAAACCACCCGATCCCCACTGACCTGCAAAAACCAAAAAGAAGGAAAAAAAAAAGAAAGACCCAAAATAAAATACAATAGTAATAATAGTAGAGGTGGCTGGGTGGCAGACAGAGCATTGGCCCTTGAGCCAGGAGCACCTGGGTCCGAATCTGGCCCCAGACACCCAATGATCACCCTGCTATTTGGCCCCAGGCAGGCCACCCAGCCCCACCTGCCCTGTACCCTCCCCCAAATAATAATAACAAAAAATGTGTTTCAGTCTTTGTTCCAACACCATCAACAATGTCGTGAGTGGATCACATTCTTTATGATAAGTCCATCACAAAAGTTACTTCCATATTTTTCCAACATTGCCATTGCTGATCGCAACTCCCTCCTTTCTTATTTCTCCACTACCATATTTTCTCTCTCCTTTCACTCTGATTCTGCTGTAGGGTTGCTGAGTGGCGCAGCAGACAGATCCCTGGTCCTGGGGCCAAGAAGCCCTGAGCCCCCATACCACCCCTTAGGCTCAGAATCCACCTGGCCCTATGGTCCTGGGCAGGCCATCCAATCCCAGCCCCTTGCAAAAAGTAAAAAAAGAAAATGTGTTATATCTGACCACTCTCCCCCCATGGTCCATCCTCTCCTCCTTTATTTACATCCCCACCCCTTCCCCCTGCTCCCCCCTCCTTCTTACTCCAGTTGTCTATACCCCATTGAGTATATTTGCTGTTTCCTCTCCTAGACACCTCTGATGAGAGCAAAGATTCCCTCATTCCCCCTTGCCTCCCCCCTTCCGTATCATTGCAATAGCTCATTGTAATAAAAAAAAATCTTATTATGTGAAATAGCTTGGACTATTCCCCCTCTCCTTTTTCTTTCTCCCATTCCATTTCCCTTTTTTTTCTTATTGACTCCATTTTTAAACCATATTTTATCTTCGAATTCAGCTTTCTCCTGTGCTTCAACTATAAAAGCTCCCTCTACCTGCTCTATTAACTGAGATGGTTCATATGAATATTATCAGTATCATTTTTCTATACATGCAGTTCATCCTCATTAAGTTCCTCATATTTCCCCCCCTCTCCTCCAATCTCCATGCTTCACCTGAGTCCTGTATCTGAAGATCAAACCTTCTGTTCAGCTCTGGCCATTCCAAAAGGAACCTTTGAAATTCCCCTGGTTCATTGAAAGTCCATCTTTTTTCCCTGGAAGAGGACATTCAGCCTTGCTGGGTAGTTCATTCTTGGTTGCATTCTAAGCTCTTTTGCCTTCTGGTATATTGTATTCCAAGCCCTACGAGCTTCCAATGTAGCTGCTGCTAAGTCCTGTGTGATCCTGACTTCAGCTCCATGATATTTGAACTGTGTCCTTCTGGCTGCTTGTAATAGTTTCTCTTTGACTTGGGAGTTCTGGAACTTGGCTATAATATTCCTAGAGGTTGGTTTTTTGGGATCTCTTTCTCTGGGGGATTGGTGGATTCTCTCCATTTCTATTTTGCCCTCTGCTTCTAGAATATCAGGGCAATTTTCCTGTAGTAATTCTTTGAAAATGATGTCAAGGCTCTTTTCCTGATCATGACTTTCAGGTATTCCAATAATTTCAAATTATCTTTCCTAAGTCTGTTGTTTTCCATATCAGTTGTTTTTTCAATGAGATATTTCACATTTTCTTCTAATTTTTCATTTTTTTTTTTTGTTTTGAAGTATTGATTCCTGATTTCTGGTAAATTCATCAATCTCCCTGAATTCCATTCTTGGTCTGAAGGATTTATTCTCCTCAGAGAGTTTTCTTATCTCTTTTTCCATCTGGCCAATTTTGCTTTTTAAAGCATTCTTCTCCTCAATAACTTTATGAACTGTTTTATCCATTTGACCTAAGCTGGTTTTTAGCATGCTATTTTCTTCAGCATTTGTTTGGATTTCCTTGACTAAGCTGCTGACTTCATTTTCATGTTTTTCCTGCATCTCTCTCCTTTCTTTTCCCAGTTTTTCTTCTAACTCCCTCATTTGATTTTCAAAGTCTTTTTTTGAGCTCTATCATAGCCTGAGCCCAATTTCTGTTTTTCGTGGAGTCTTTAGATGCAGGAGCTTGTGCTTCCTCATCTTCAGACTGAGTATTTTGTTCCTTCTTGGGCTCATTTGCAAAATATTTCTCAATGGTCTTCCTCTTGTTTCTTTGTTTGTTCATTTTCCCAACCTAAGCCTGTTTTTGGGGGGTGCTTCCTGAGCTTTTGGGACACTCCCACAAGAGTCTCACTGTGTGAGGCTCTGTCCTCCCTCCTGGTCTGTGAATGACCATAAGCACCCCCCTCTGCTAAGGTGCTGAGATGGGGGGGCCCTTTTGTTCTATGGGGGGCCTAGACTGCGATCAGGATCTGAATATAGTCAGAGCTCCAGAGTCCTGTTCCAGGGGCAGAGGACAGAGCTCTGCAGTCTCTCTTCACTCCCCTCCCTCAGCCCAATGGGCTCATGCCCTGGGGGTTCCTGCTTACTGGCTCCACTTGCTTCTGTTTCTGGGTCTAGGCTACAGAAAGACCAGGCTGCTGGCTGTGTGCCCTGAGGGCTGGGCTTCATGTGCTCTCTCTGGCAGAGGACCCCGCTGTTCCCCCACTTTGTGCCAGTGCTCCCCAGGGTGCAGCTCAGGACACTCCCCCGCTGCTGTGAGCTGAGGCTCCCAGTGCCCTGGGGCTGCCTCCGGGAGGCTGAAGTTCTTTGGCTCTGGCAGGCTACCCCTCCGGCGGGCCACCCCTCCGGCGGGCTACCTCTCTGACCCCGGGGAGCAGAGCCTTTCTGCTCTTTTCCAGGTTACCTTGAGTAGGAGAACTGCCTCACTGGGTCCCTCTGTAGGTTCTGTCTCTTGAAAGTTTACTTACAGTCCTTAGTTTATGAGTTTTTATCAGAGAGCTCCTAAGACTCGACCTGGGTTGCAATCGTCATTTTTTCAGTATCTATAGAGATTATTGTAGATTATCTTGACTTTAAATTGAAGAATGAGTTACAGAGAAGCAAAATTCACCTTGATGGCAGAAAATGTTTCCTAATAGAACTATTCTATCTAGAACCATTCAAATCAGAATGGGTTTCCTTGGGAAGTCATTCCCAAGTGAGTGAAGGCTTTAAAATAAAAGCTAGAGGACTTCTCAAAAATATTGTACTACCATACATTATTCAGGATCAGGTTAAAAGAAATTACTACTTTGATGTAATTCATATAATTTTTGTAATTATTTATTGTTGGGAACCATTGTATATGGGAGTATTGTGAATTATCTTCACCTGGTGTCCTTGAACACCAGAGTCTTATTTTGCTAAGTGCCATGGGAGTGGGAGTGGATTAGAAACTGGAAAGATATTTAGGCACTGGTGTTTTGGTGAATAAAGGGAGCACTTGGAGATCTTTTTTTTGTTTTTGTTTTTGTTTAGGTTTTTGCAAGGCAAATGGGGTTAAGTGGCTTGCCCAAGGCCACGCAGCTAGGTAATTATTAAGTGTCTGAGACCTGATTTGAACCCAAGTACTCCTGACTCCAAGGCCAATGCTTTATCCACTACACCACCTAGCCGCCCCATACTTGGAGATCTTGATGGAGTACTTGTCTCCTTTGTCATCATTGTCTCCCTTGTCATCCTTGTCTCCTACCCCTCCAAAGCTTGACTGGGGAGATTGAGGGGAGTCCTGAAGTGGAACTCAAAATAAGAGTCCAGGAAAGGGACTTGACAATTTATATGATTCTCTATTCTTTGGTTACTAAAAAAGAATAAGCGATTAAGAGTTATGGCTTGTACTCTTAAAAAAAGTGAATTTACTAGGAATCTCAGTTGTTTCGTCTGTCAAATAAGGAGTATTAGATAAAATGATCTCTTAGACATCTCCCACCTCTAATACTCAACAACATCCTTAGCCTAGTACTGAATGTTCACTTAAAAGTATGTGAGTGAGTGTGCTTTTCTCCAAAAGTCTTGGTTTACCTTTAAATTTTAATAACTTGAAACTACACTAAGATTTCTGGGACTGCCTATATAAAGCTAATAGGACATGAGCAATGTCTCATAGAGGAAGGTAACTTTTTCCTGACTCATCAATGTATTCTTCAATTATAATAACCAGCAGGTTTTGTTAGATTGCATGCAGAGGATTCTGGATGTAAAGTTTAGATTCTGTTCAATTTATAGTTTTTATTGATCCTTCTGTGTAACCCTAAGAAAGTAAAACTTAAGGCCCTCATGCCCCAGGCTACAAAAGTCTGAGTAGGTGTTGATCTCTATTGATAGAGGGAATTTACATGATGATGTCTATAGATCCCCTTTTCAAAATGCTATTTTAAATATTTAAAAATATTGCAGAATAAAGTAATTACATTGAAATATATTCACCTACATATTTAAAAATACATCATATACCCAAAGTTAAGAAACCCTATCCTACACCAATCAGAAGGTTGAAGTAAGAAAAAAATATGCTCCCTCATTTCCTTATGGTAATCAAGTTTTCAAAATTGTATAGGCTTCTAGGTGGCACTTGGAAAACAGCACTGGACTTAGAGTTAGGAAGACTTTATTCCAAGATTGAGAGGAATGCAGAAAGTTGGTAAATAAATTTTATGGCCAGCATTTCTGATAAAAGACCCATTTCTAAAATAAAGAATTGAGTCAAATTAACAAGAATACTAGTCATAATTGATAAAAGACAGTTTTCAGTTGAAGAAATTAAAACTCTCTATAATCATATAAAAATACTCTAAATTGGGGTGGCTAGGTGGTGTGGTGGATAGAGCACCAGCCCTGGAGTCAGGAATACCTGAGTTCAAATCTGACCTCAGATACTTAATATTTACCCAGCTGTGTGGCCCTGGGCAAGCCATTTAACCCCATTTGCTTTGGAAAAACCTAAAAAAAATACTCTAAATCATATTGATTAGAGAAGTACAAATTAAAACAACTCTAAGGTGCTACCTGATGCCTAGCATATTTGCCAATATGACAAAAAGAGAAAATGATCAATAAAGACTTGAGTTCAAATTCAGTCTCAGACTCTTACTGTGTGACCCTGAGCAAAACTCTGTTTGCTTCAGTTTCTTCAGCTGTAAAATGGGAATAATAGTAGCACCTCCAAGGTTGTTGTCAGGATCAAATGAGATAATATTTAAAAAGACATAGATGAACAGGAAGGAAGAAAGGATGAAAGAAAGGAAGGGAGGGAAAGAGGGGGGAGGGGAAGAGTGGAAAAGAAGAGAAGAGAAAAGAGAAGAGAAGAAAAGAAAAAAATTGTTTTAAATCTACTTTATGCTTATACAAGGAGAGGTCCCAAGAAAGATTATTCCAACATGTCTTTCAATCCTATTTAACAAGCATTTGTCAAGTGCCTACTATGTGATAGGAATTGATATACAAAAATAAAAAGCAACTTACAATCATAGATTTTTTTAGCTTATAGGATTTTCAAATTATTCATATATATGCTGAATCTGTATTAGAAAATCTTTCACAGATCTTTTTAGGAGACCCAAATAAAATAGATGCCTTGTTGAGTAACAGGCCTAAACTATTATTTCTTCAACTGAAATAATACACAACTCATCCCATTTCCTTGTTTTCAATGGTTCCAAGCTCTGTATCTGGTGTCTGGCACCATTTACAATGTGTTGGGCAGGTGCACACAATGCAAAACAGCAGGATGCCCTTGCAGCTGCTATATGGTGAGCACAGGAGGAGTAACTCCAAGGAGATGAAGTAGAATAAATATCATAAACACACAGTGAAGCCAAGCTCAAGTCAAGCAGCAACAGTTGTGGAATGCTGAAAACCAAAGCAGCAGGAAGACTCACCTGGCATTTAACAGACAAAAGTGTTGCATCTCTCTTTTAGTAAAGGCATGCTGTAACCTGTCAGAAGAAAGGGGCAGCATTAGATTCAATAGTAATACCAGCAATCAGATGTCACAGAGCAGTTTTCACCCGTGTGTATAAAATGAGGGAAAAGCTTATAAAACCATGAAATTTTTCTAGATTTTTTAATGATATATTTTGTGTTTACCTTGCCTACATTTCCCTATAGATCTCCCAATCCTCTCTTAGAAAGACTTCTCTTATAACAAAGGTTCTAAAAGAGGAAACATTCCAGTCAAACTGATAGGTGATTGTCCTTGGTGCTAGAAGAGAACCAAAACGGTGTCACTATGTTGGAGTCAAAGTGCAATGTATTCAACTGTGAGTGACCAGACCAGTATGAGCTCAAAAGGCTTTACCACAGTTCAAGAACAAATAGTCCATATGAACATTTGGAATGGAGATGCCTCTAAATTTGCACATCTCATATTTCTTTGGAGCTACTGCAATTCTACTTTGCTCATAGAGCACAGTGCATTCAGCTAAACTAACAACCATTGAAAAACATTACCTACAGTGTGCTACATTCAAAGTCCCCCACCTCTGCAATAAAGGACATCTCTTCTTTGGATCTAAACTTTGTCCTTAAACCTTTGCAACATTAAATCCTGATCTTCTTGCCTTTATTCTCTCCATGCAAATCATTCTAGTCATTATATACATATTTCCTCTTATAGTATTCTAATCATTGAGTACATTGTTTTCCTGGTCCTGCTTACTTCACTTTGAACCAGTTAATAAATTTTTTTCCAAGCTGCTCTCCACTCATCAAAATCATTATGGTTTCCAGAATAGTGACATCACATTACATCCACATATAATAATTACCACACATTTAACATAATCTGAGGTTGTTTTGTTTTCAGTTCTCTGCAGTTATTAAAAATGTCATAGTATAAATATCCTGATATATACAGGACCCTAAATTTTTAAAAATATTTTTTAAATAAACTTCTTGCAGTGGAATCTCTAGGTCAATTGATATGGGAAATTTTAATCACAATTCCAAATTATTTTTCAGAGTACCTTGATGAATTCATGGTTCTTCCAATAGTGTATCTTTCATAATTTTTATGATATTGACTTTGCATATTTTCTCACTGTTGTCAACCTCAAGAGTTGTTCTTTTTGGTCAAAGGATATGAATAGACAGTTTTCAAATGAAGAAATTAAAGTTATATATAATCATATGAAAATCATTATTGATTAGAAAAATGCAAATTAAAACAATTTTGAGGTATCACCTCAGACCTATCAGATTGACTAAAATACAAAAAAGGAAATAGATCAGTGTTGAAGAGGTTCTGGCAAGAGACATTAATGTATTGCTAGTGGAGTTGTGAACTGCTCCAACCATTCTGGAGAGCAATTTGGAACTATACCTAAAGAGCCATAAAACATACCCTTTGACTCAGCAATTCCAATTCTAGGCCTATATCTAAAAGAAATCATAAAAAAATGGGAAAAGTCACATATGTTCCAAAGTATTCATAGCAGCTCTTTTTGTAGTGGCAAAGAATTGGAAATTGAGTGGATGCCCATCAATTGGGGAATAGTTAAACAAGTTATGGTATATGAATATTATGCAGTACTATTGTCCTATAAGAAACCATAAGTGGTCAGACTCTAGAGAAACATGGAAGGAATTACAAGATCTGATGCTGAGTGAAGGAAGCAGAACCAAGAGAACAATATACACATTAACAACAACATTGTGAGATGATCAACCTTGATGGAAGCAGCCTCTCAGCAGTTCAGAGATTTAAGACAATTATATTAGACTAGCTATAGACAATGCTATCCCCATCCAGAAGAAGAAAAACAAAACAAACAAAACAAAAAACAAAAAGATTCTTCAGAATTTGATGAAAACTTTATAAAAATCTCTCTTACATATTTCTTTCCCTTAATCCTAATTCCTCATACTGAAAATGCCTAACCTGTATGTTTAATGCAAATGAGAATGTACAATATTACAGTCCACCACTGTAGGGAGGTGGGTGGAAAGGAAGGAAATTTTGTAACTTAAAAATATACCTATGTATATGGATGAATGTTAAAAAACTTTCATAAAATGTATCTGAAAAATAAAACATCAATAAAAAGTTGTTTTTTAAAATTCCTTTATTTTTAATGATGTGAAGTATTTTCTCATATGAATATTAATAGTTTGTAATTCTTTTGAGGACTTCTCTAATAGTGTATAGCTTTTGATAAAGTCATAGAATTTTGGCTTTGGAAGGGAGTCTGATGTATATTTAATTCATTCCTCTTAGATGCAAAAAATCTCTTCCATGGAATCCCTGATAAGGGGTAGTGCTAACTTGTGAAATGGCAACATTTCTCAGAAAGATCTGATCAGGAGAACTCATCTCTCTGAGGAGTCCCTGAGCTATAATTTCTTACCTCAGTGAAGCTTTTACTTCAACTACTTCTTTTGGCTTTTCTGATTTCAACATATGTCATCAACTATGTCTCTCTCTGAACATACCTAAAACTCTATGCTCAGTGAGGAAATTGACTGTGTCCCACTCAGGCCAGAAAACTATCTTAACCTAACAGCTCCTTTGCCACATTCACCATTACCTACTTCATATGTGTTCTGCCAATTACTCCAAGATACACTTTGATATAACAACTATCATCTGTGTCACTTAAAAGCAAATTTATTTTTGGTCAATATTGTGACAGCTAGGCCAGGCTCCATGTAATAGTTTCTCTCTCCCTTCTTCCTCTCCTCTGTCTATCTCTCTATCTCTCCCCTTCACTCATTCCCTCTTTTTTCATTCTCCCCCTTCTCCCTCTAACTGTTTTTCTGCTCTCTCCTCCTTTTCTTCCTCCCTGTCCTCCCAGAAATCTCATCCATTACCAGTATAAAATGATCTCTTTCTCCTTTGAATTCTTACAGCACATTGTAGTCTCAAATTCAACTCAATAATAGTTATTTATATATAGAAATTATCACCCTTATTTGATACATAGTCATGTACAAGAACCATCACTTCTATCAGACAGTCATTAAGAATGTGCTAGTTGAGTGACTAAATATTTTCTTCTTTGTTCAAATTACCAGAATTCCTTTCTCTAAATTCCACCATTCAGTTCGATTGATTTTGTCTTTGGTCATTTCCTATTCTTTTCACCAGCACATCACAGGAATAACTAAAGCTATTTTCTATCCAAAGTGCTATCAAGTTTTTATCAGTCTTTACTGACCTTGAAGTGTAAGCATTCTAGGTACATGGAACTTTGTTTAGCAAATACAGGAGAAAAGACTCCCCAGAGGTGACCTTGAACACTAACCGGTTTAGAAAACATCGCATGAAAGCTTCCCTGACCCCTAACTGTTCTTCTCCCTCCCCCTCAGAGAAAATTAAGCAATTCATCCACAGATCACTAGAGACCTTAAAGCAAGATAGATCATTTTACTTATGTAATTTGGTTTATAAGTTATCTAGTTTTATTTATCTAATTTGTCTCCTTTAATTAGATTACAACCTCATCAAGGGTTGGGGCCAGACCACATGACAGAACTTTATAGAGCACTTTATGATTTAAAAATACAATCTATGTTTGTATATTCATTTTATAGTAATAATATAACAATAGCCACAACATATTGATAAAGATTTTTCAGATTTTACAAAGCTCTTTCTTCCCAATGTTCTGGTAAGGTAGGTTGTATAAGTATTACTCTCTCTCTTTTACTGATGAGATGAAAAGGTTTGCATAGCTATTCAATAACAAGGCTAGAATTTAAGCCTAGTCCTCCTGATTCCAAATTCATTATTATTTTCACTGAATCACACAAAGCCTCGTATGCTCATTTGGATTATCATAGAATGTATCACAATATTTGGCACATAGTTGGTATTTGAAAATGTTTAATGATTGATAGATTGCATTTGATTATACATAAATTTTATTTCTTCAGAGTGAATTATCTCAAGTAAGCACCAATCTGAATAGTAGCCAATTTATTTCCTAGGTGATATGCTCTAGCTAATGGATAAGAGACAAAGCTGATAGCAAAATGTCTGGTTTCTCTCACTACTTTCACTACCACATTGGGTCAAGGCCTTTCTATGCTACAAGTTTTCCTATCCACTAAAGAGGAGTAATGTCCTTTCCAAAAACATAATGTTAAATTCCTTGGTTTATAAATGTTTTTGGAACACAAGGATTACAAAAGGAATCACATTCTAATAAATCATTTAGGGACAAGATTTCTACACTGGGACTACTTTATTACAGTGAAATATTTCATCTCATTCTACTTAAGTATCTAGTTTGATGTATGGATGTATGATGCATGACTTGGAGAAAACCCAAAATTCTCAGAGGCTATGCCAGTATGATACAGGATCTTGCAGGTTTTGTATGCCTCAGTCTGTCCCTTGTCCTGGAACCAATCTAGTAATGTTCACTGAAATACATTATCAAGCTAGTCTCAGAACAATACTAGTTCTGGCCACAATAAATCTCAAAAAAAATGATAATAAATGAGTTGCGATTCGATTTAGTGGAAAGAGCAACCACACTATTGAAACTGAATCTCCTTGAAGGACTGATATATAATTTTAATCACAACAAGAAAGGGTAAAAAAAAAAGTAGATTGCTACAAATTTGTTTTTTTATCTCTGATAAAAGAATTTTAAGTCAAGAATTAGAAGTTATATCACTATAAATTCATTGATATGAAAACTTTATTTGTGAAATTAAATTCAGTGAGCAATTATTAAGCACCTACTGTGGCCTAATGGCTGAGGATACAATGTAAACTAGAAAGCAAACAGTGATTAAGGGATTATTCAATGAGTACTTTCAGTAAGAAGGTTGAATGACTGTAGTTTTGAGGTTCTTCAGTGTTTTTGAGTCACTGAAAACACAAAGGATAAGAATTCAGTAGAATAATTTATTAGACGTAGAAAAGACAGAAATAAACCACCTGTAGAACAAAAGGGAAAGGTGGGAAGGTGAAATTATTATGTCTTTAAATTCAATGGCACAGATGAAAGTCGGTAGAACAAAGTAATACAAGACTGGTGGAGGGTAGTAATTCCTAGACCATCCTCTTCTGTGAACTGAGCAAGGATGCATAGAAAAAGAATGCATCGGTAAAAATAAATCTATATTTTGTGAGAGTAGGAAAAGAATGTGAATTCGCATTCTATAATCTGAATGAAGGGTTTGTGAGATTATTACCAGCAAGCAAGTGCTTTTTTATTGATAAAAGGGCAGGGAAAGAATTTTACTGAGTTTTTCTTCAGAAAAAAAGTCTAATTTGAGAAGGATTGTCTCACATGTCAATTTTCAGGATTCAGTCATTTAAAAAAAGTCAGAAATATGCTTATAAAAATTCACGGTATAGGGAATTCATGAGAATTCAAAGTAAAAAAGTTAAAATAGAAAATATAAAACTTCAGCTAAATCCAAAAGGGAAAACCTTGCTATCATTATTTTTAAAAGGGAAATAATAGACATATCCCATCAAGAGAAACAACTAGGAAACTACATTATAATTATTAACAATATAAGCATTAGATGGAGATGTATCAAATGACATAATAAGCAAGTGCTTAAAAGAAATGCTAATAGAAATATTAAAAGAACCTGACAATATGTCATTAAATGCAGGATTTTTTAAGATGTTTTGTAAGAGGCTGGCCAATATATTAGGAAGAAAATTATAGAATTGGATATAAGATTAGCAACCTGTAGAAACTACTAAATAGCAATCATGTATTCTATTTATATTTCCCAAGCTTACATTTAACATCCACAAAAATGCTTAATCATGAAACATAAATAGCTCTTTCAAGCATATCTTTGCTATTTAACAATTGTGAAAAAGGCAAAGTGAAAAGTGAAAGCAATTAAGAAAATATTAAAAACTAATTTATCCCTAAATATGGAATTCATTAACTCTCTAGTGTTTCCTAACTAAAATACCATGCAACAAAACAAAATCCAGATTTCTAAACCTAGAGAAATATATCAGAAATAGGAGAGGATACACTAACATCACCTGTGACTATTGGCATAACAGATGTAGACATTCAATAAATTGGTGGCAAAAAATATGTAATATAACATAACAAAGATCAATTATATCTAAATCAAATTTATAGTAGTGCATAATTTTCATAGTAAAAAATAAAACAAATCACACAATCACATCAATCACATAGAAAAGTCTCTAAGCACAATTCTCATGTATGTAAAAAAAAAATTAAAAAGTCCTTTGTTCAATATGATCTAAAATACTTTTCTAAAAGAATGAGAATTGGAATTATTTAGATATCTCTTTCTAGATACTAGATTTCACTAGATACACAAATTCACTAGAATTCCCAGAGCAAGAACTATCTCTGATTTTTCTCTATCTCCAGCACTTAGCACAATGCTTTTCACATATAAAGACAATAAACACAATCATTCATTCATATTACAAATATCATCTATAAAAGTGGCACATAAAAACCAGATATGGAAATAAGCATTGGAAAATGGGAAGTGTAATTAACAATTTTTAAAATAACATGAAGTTTTATTTAGAAAATTCTAAGGAATAAAAATAAATAAATAAAGTACTTAGATAAAAGGGAATGTATAATGGAGAAGAGAGAATTGGTTCAGAAACAGAAAGACCTGGATTCAAATCCTGACTCTTACATATACTGGTCATAATCTTAGGTAGGTCACTTAAGTTTTCAATCCTCTAGGCAATTTTATAAGACTACAAGTCACAGAAGAGGTATTGATCTGAATTAATAGAGGCACTATCTCATTGTAAATTCCCTGCATCAATGAAATCTTGGGTCAGTTCAATATAGGAAAAAAAAGGAATTGAGTACAAAACCAATCTATAAAAGACTTATAGGAATCTATAAACTATCCAAAACAGTCTCCTTCTTCCTATGAAGTACACTTTTCCATAGAAACCTATTCATTCCTTCAAACTCATATTTCTTTTCAGTATCACCACTGGAAAAAAAAAAATGGTTAGCCTCCCCAGGAGTCTACAGTAAAGGGGGAAATACTTATGCTTAAACATATGGCCTGGTTTCTTCATTAAAAATAGAAATCTTATTACTTTTGGGTCATCCAATCTGATAATGATGTGGTATCCTAGTTTATATGTATCACCATGCTTATTGCCTATACTTTATTCTATTTTAGGTTTTGAACCCTTTTTTCCCTCAGAAGACATTATGCTTTTACCTGTGTGTGCTTTATACATGCACTCTTCAAATGATATCATGAAAATTTTTAAACTCATTTTTAAGGTCACAGTCATTGATTTTGGTACAGGATGATATACACAAAATGCTAGGGTAGACGTCATGGGATCCATGTAGTTCACTTTCCAGTAATGAAACTACTTGACCTAACATCATCATATATGAATTGAGTTTAAGAGACCCATCAGTCTCCTCTGGACCTTGGCTTCTCAGTTTATAAAATAACAAATCTTTAATTCAAAAAAAAGGTAGTTAGGCTTAATGAGTGTCTTTGGGGTGGGAGTGGGCTTGGAATATGAAAAGTGAGGCTTTAAGGTGAGAAGAGATACATAAGGTCAATATAAAAGCTGGCAACTCAGTCTGAATGTAAAGAAGCATTGTATGTATTAGAACTGCATTAGCCAAAGCCTAGTAATTTACAGAAATTTAATAAAATTAGTTTAATGGACAATAATCTTGTACTTTGAAAGCATGTGATGATCACATGAAATGGAATAAAAGCAGAAGGCCTTTTAGACTTTTGAGGGTATTAGAGGACAATTATTTCTGGAGGATTGTTACAAGTACTTTTAAATATATATATATATTTATTAAATATTATTATTAAATAATATATAAATATATATTAAATAAATTAGACTGTGATATAACTCCAAGTGGCAGACCAAATATCCCATGTATAAAGACCCTATTATTTTTATTTGTATGAAAAGTAAATAAAAACATAGAAAAAAATAGTAAAACAAAAAGTGGAGGCAATTACCTGGATAAAGTGGAGGCAATTACCTGGATGAAAAAAATTAAAATGTCACAGTTAGTGGGGATTTAAGACATAGTTTAGCCCAAAGGGAAAATTTGAACAGAATAACTGTGAAAAGCAAAGTAGAAACCAAAAAAAGAAGGTTGGCTCTCTTCATTTCATTATAGTATTACCTCTGAGTTATTCCTCCAAACTTGCAGTAGAACCAGCAAATTTTATCTGCCAAAGAGTCATTTGATATCTTGAATTCTAGGAATAATCCTAAGGCTGACAACAATTAAAAATATAACTAACATATTGATGTCCTACCTCCTTCTTTTAACAATCAGACATCAGACTCAATTCTTAGATAATGCCACAAAAAGAACAGAAATTAGTCAATCTATTTAGCAAGCATTTTTTCTATTTTTCTTTTGTAAATTTATTTTTATTTATTTAGTATATTATTTCCCCTAGTTATATATATAAACAACTTCCAACATTCATTTCTAAAACTTTGACTTTCAAATTCTCTCCCTTCCTCACTGTCCCCCTTCCCCTTCTCCCTCTGACCCAATTGAGAAAGCAAGCAATTTTAAATAGTTTATAAATGTGAAGTTATGGAAAACATTTCCATACTAATCATCCAAAAGCTTTTTTAAATAGTATTTTTCCAGGTGAAGTGTTAAGCAATGGGCATAGCTAAAGATAGACACACAGAAAGAGACTAACAAAAACAGGTCCCTATTCTCAAGAATCTCATATTCTGAGGGAAGAAAAAACAAACAAAAAACTGTAAATAGAAGACATATATAGTTTAAAATGCAAGATAATCTCACAAAGAAGGCATTAAGAAGGTGCTTAAGAAGGCAGGTGAGTACCAAAGAAGGACTTCAGGCAGAAATTGGCACTTGAGCTGAATCTTGAAGGAAATCTAAGAATGCTGGAGTTGTGGGGGGGGGGGGGTGGAGGAGGAGGAAGAACATTCCAAGCATAAAGGTCAACAAATAAAATGGCGAATAATTGGGAGAGGGAATATTATGCTTGAGGAACAAGAAGAAAGCTAGTATGAATGTTTTATAGAGTATGTGGAGGAGAGGAAAGTGTTAGAAGACAGGAAAGGTAAAAAATGGTTATGTTGTGAAGGGTTTTAAATGCCAAATAAAAGATTTTATATTTGATAGTGGAGGTAATGGGGAGCTAATGGAGTTTATTCGGTAATGAGAATGACATGGGCTGAGATGAACTTGAAGAAAATCATTTTAGTAGCTGAGTGAGGGATGGACTTGAGGCAAAGATACTAATTAGAAAGCTGGTACAATACTCTGTTCAGTGGGAGATGAAGAAAGATCTGACCCAGCATGATAGCTGTGTGAGTTGGAGAGAACAGGACCTATAAAAGGGATATTTTGAAGACACAAAGAACAAAACTTACAACAGACTGCTATGCAGGATAAGTGGAAGAAAGAAGTCAAAGTGACACCAAGATTTTCAGCCTGGGTAATTGAAAGGATGATGGTCATAGGAAAGAATAGGGGAAAAAAGGATAACCAGTGGGCAAATTCCTGCAGTGACCATGACCCTTCTTTCGATCTCATAGTCCTCTACATATTGCCATGCAATGTAATTGTCTCTGGGCCACTTCTTCAAGGCACCATTGCCATGGCAACCTTCTTGTAGCCTTACCTTGTCTCCCAAGCCTACAGTGATAAGTTAGACTGCTCCTTTTCCCCTATGTAATTATATATACATATGGTTGCTCTGTCCTGTGAACATTTAATTGATTTTGCATGAAATGAAAAGATTCCCAAGTAAGCCTCTGAACCTAGAGATAAAGTGCCAAGAGTTCAAATCCAAACTCAGACCCCTCTTCGCTGTGTGACCTGGGTAAGTCACTTAGACTTGTTTGCCTCAGTTTCCTCATCTGTAAAATGAGCCAGAGAAGGAAAAGCAAACTTCTCCAGGATCTTTGCCAAAGAACAAACAAACAAATGAGATCATAGAGATCAGACAAATCTGAAAGATGACTGGACTACAATAATAATTTATTCAGTCACTGTAGCAGGTCCTAGGAATACAAAAATAAGTGAGACACTTCCTGACTTCAGGAAACTTATACTTCAGTGCTTTAGACAGTGAGCAGCAACATAAATCCAAAGCTTGAGATAGACTCTCTCTCTCTCTCTCTCTCTCTCTCTCTCTCTCTGTCTCCGACACTGTCTCTGTCTCTCTGTTTCTGTCTCTCTTTCTCCTCTCTCATGCACAATACATACACATACATACATACATATACACACAATCCAATAGTCCAAGTTCTAGATACAACAGAGTTTTCATCTTTTTTTTTTAAGAGTGTAATTTTAGATTGAGACCTTATGCCCTAATCTACCGAGTGGAGTCAATTTTTATGTTTGAGTTATAAATCCTTGAAAATACTGGATTTCTATAGGAAGTGCTGACACCATCTTAGCTCTAGCATTTTGAATGGCGATGCTATAATTAAGCTTCGATCTCCTTTGGAAAAAAAAGAGGGAGGTTATTGTTCAATGAACTGCTCTATCATTTGCTGTAGTGATTCTTAATTGTGTCTCATTACAGCAAGATGATCATTACTCTACTTGTCTATCTGATTTAGAGACCACTAAAAGTGTCTTGTAACGCGCAGCCGTCTCCTATACAACAGTCCTCTGGCTCTCACCCTCATTACTCAGAATCTGTCCAATTATTTGTCATTAAAGTAATAAAAAGGACTGCAGCAGAAAATGTGGGAGGTAACCGTTGGAGGTCTGCCCAGAAAAAAAAAATGCAAACTGTTTTCAAGGCACTGGGAAGGTGACATCGTTAATTAAGTGTTGGGGAATATGCAAATCAGCCTCCCTCTCAAGAGACTGTAATAAAATTGAGAAAACATTATTATCACTGCAAGGAAGGGGAGGCAGAGTTATCCAATCAGGAAGATTTCGTCAGTTTCCGATGATGGCTAAAGTAGGGAGAGAGCTTGGGAAAGAGCTGAAGAAGAGGGACGTTCAGGGCGATTGAATGCTCTAATGCTACCAGAGTTCAGAATTAAGGTGTCAACATGGAGGGCCGCCAGATTATAACTTTTAATGAGAGATGTTTGTCTAATCACAGGATTTGCACACCCAATTTCCTCTGCAAAATGACTTACTAATAAGCAAGCAGTGTTTTTGTAGGTTAAAGGAAGGGGAGAGGAAGTGCGGGGAGGGCGGCAGCTGGCAAATTAGGCATCCTGGGTGCTGTTCTCAAAGTGTCAATGAACCAAAACCCTAGGAAGCAGGAGAATACTCATTTGTCAACAATCATCTATTAAACACTGACTGGATGCATAATGGGGGTGGGGGTGAGTTAAAAAACAGATTGTGCTGACCCTATACAAGGCGAAACCTGAAAGAGGGTAAAGAAAACAACACTGATGCATACAAAAGATCTTACCTCCCAATCTCTTATTGAACATCACAATGGTGACTTTTCCATTGTTTGGAACATCCATCCCTGACATTGTTTTTCCCTTTTTCCCATTGGAAAACAAAAGTAAGGACCCATCATTTCAAGGAATTTTGTATAAGTTACAAATGACCTTCTCATGCTTCTATATTTCAGTGAAAGCTTGTATTGATAAGAAAGGTAGAATTATAGACTTCTATGTAATAAATTTTCTGTCATTGTTTAGTGTCATACCTCTCCTAATCATAAAGTCAGGGACTCTTTAATTATTGAATCCTAACTCATTTCCCCTATGATCCCTTACAACCATGGTGTAGCAGATTATTCCCATCCAAATCTATAAAGATAGAAATATGCTTCTTACCATTTCTAACAATGGCATCATGTATGATTACAAATACTAATGTCATGAGACATGATCCTAAAGAAGAGTCAACTAATTAATTCTATTCATTGAGTTTTCTACTATTTGAAAAATGCTGCCTTGGAGCTGGGGAAACAAAGACAAAATAAATGACTATATCTCTACCCTCAAAGAGTTTATATTCTACTCAAATAGCAAATTGGCTTTATTATCTCAATTATTTGGAAAGTCTCCCCCAGTGACGCAGATCAAATCCTTTTTAGACCTTTGTATTTTTCATGTTTAATGGCTTTCTATGGTCAACATAAAATCATCTTGAAATGAATAACCTGCAATTGATGAGTCAAGGTTGGTCCTTGGAAAATTGTTTACTATTAAGGCCATATTCAAAATCTTTCCAAAAATCAGAGTGGTAGAACCAATCAGAGTTTACTTTCTACTGGTCATAGTCTCTAAGAAGCCAGGAAATCCTTACTCATAAACTAAAGCATGAAATTAGGACTTGAAGATAAGAAAATCTAATAAGTAAGCTCAAAGTGGAAAAAACAAAACAAAGCATGAATTTGGTGTTAGAAGACCAGGATCCTAATCCTGCCCCTGCTACCCAATATCTTTATGACCTTGCATGTGACCTAAGTTTTACCTCTCTAGTCTGTAAAATGAAGGGGAGAAAGTTTTACCTCTCCTCCTTTGTAAAATGAAGGGGAGAAAGTGGACTGCATATCCACTAAGATCCCTCCCCACTTTAACTCCATTATCCTAAATTCAAGAGAGGGAATGTAAGTATGGACAACTGAGGAAGGGTAGGAAGAGAAGGCAGTCAGCAATCTAAACCTCAGAAAGATTTACTTTAGTTCTCTCTGTTGCAGGGTGATGGGAGCTTTCTGTGGCTCAGGGGGTCCTGTTCAGCAACAAAGCCCATTAAATAAGCAGGCATTGTTTTGGTGTAATTTTTCAGGTTCTCCTCTTTCTTTAAGTAGTTCTAAATCAACTTTCCCAGGGTGCCAGGAGCCCTTGAATCAAGTTACAGCTCCCTTTTCTCTTCTATGCTCTCTGCTCCTCTGTACAGCAGGAAAGCTATTATTTGCCCACTTTAAAGGATAGTTGTGAAAAGGAGCCAGTAAATGAGTATAATGTTCTCTGGAAATACAAGGCACTATGTAAATGATGGATAATTACCAGGCACATACTGAGCATTATGCAAAATGCTCTGGAGTTTTTCAGGGTTGCAACCCACTGAACTGCATCACTCTGATGCCCAAATAATGAATTACAGCCCATTTAGGAATCTACTGTGTGTTTAATATGAACGCCCAGCTCCCCTCAGTTCCTGGGCCATGACAGCAGGGGAATGCATCAGGTGGGGTTGGCTGCACTCAGATTCCCCACATTAAGGCTAATATATTGGCTGTACATGACTGCAGCTTCCAAAGAAGATTCTTACTTATGGGTTGGTCACTCAACGGGGAAGAATTTATTTGAAAAGTGACCTTGTCTTATACAGCCTCGCTAGATTGAGCATAAGAGGAGGCAACACACTGACTGTACCAAGAGGGTAGAGGAACACATTCATTTCCCAGACTTGCACTAAAGCTGATCTGGTTGGATGTCACAGCTTATCATCTCTTAAAAATCCTCTTTTCCCCCCTTCCCCCTTCAGGTGTTCTGATCAACTTGCTTGACTATGACTGGGAGAAGGGATTATGGTTTAATATCAGGGAAACCAGACTTAAGAGTCAGTCAAGACCTAGTTTTATATTCCATCTCTGATACTTAATAACATGGTGCTTGACCACTTCGAGTCTAAATTCCTTTATCTGAAAAGTGGAGACAATGTTACCTGCACTGCCTATCTCCCACAGTTACTGTAAGTTATCCATTTTTTAAACATACACAAATGTCATTATTACAATTTCTATTATGTGATCTCCCCTCTAAAATAGACATAGTCTTGTTCAATATTTTTACATTTTTCCTCTTACATTATTCTATTGGTAACATTGTATGTCGACATAATCATTTTTTCTCTTCTCTCCAGCTCTCCTTCTTTCTCTCTCACTCAGCCTGGGTTTCCATTTCTTGCCTAGGCTAGAGATACAGGAGTCATTCACAAGCTTGTCCTACTAATGATTGGCATTGGAGTTTGACCTACTCTATTTCCAACCTGGGTTTGTTCACCCCTACATAAAAATAACCTGTTAGACAACCTCTCAGGGGTTCACCACATTAATACCAAACTTAATGAAGACATCTAATTGGCATAACCTTTTGCAAGAGATCTGCTAACCTCAACTATTACCCAGTAGCTGGGATTTCAGGCATGTGTCACCATATGTCCACCATATGCTGACCTGTCTTGATGAAGTTATTTCTTATTAGAAGTGCGATTATATATGTCTTGTAGGATTTCAAAGCAACACCATCATTTTATATAGAAAAAATTTATAATAAGTTAAGGTTCTGACTAGGAAAATGTATACCTGGTAAAAAATAAGCTAGGAAATAAGAAGTGGGGGAAAAGGTGGGAGCTAGGAAGAGTGCAGTCCCAAAAAGAGGGAGGAAAGAAATAGCAGTGCAGAAGGCAGTACCAACACAAGTATAGTTATTACCAAGAGGGTTGCTTTGTACCCCAGAGAATGCCAATTATTCCCTATTATGGGAGTTGTAAGGGGGAAGGCAGGGGTGGGATGGGGGAGAGAGGAAAGCGAATGAAGGTCCCTAGAGAAGGGCACTGTAATTGTGGGTCTTTGGGAGTTCCATTCCCTGCACACAAGACGAGGTTCAAGTATAGCAGTTACCACTTTTGAAAAGCACATCCATGGGGTGACTAGGTGGTGCAGTGGATAGAGCACCAGCCCTGGAGTCAGTAGTACCTGAGTTTAAATCCAGCCTCAGACACTTAATAATTACCTAGCTGTGTGGCCTTGGGAAAGCCACTTAACCCCATTTCCCTGCAAAAAATAAAAAAGAAAACAAAAGCACATCCATTTGGAAGAATTCCCCAAATCACCATATGGGAAAGACCTATCCCATATGGGAAAGCCCCCGATAGTTATGGCTATATAAGATGTTCTGAGAGCCTAAAGATAATAGTATCATAGTTGCACGGGGATGATGAAAATACTTGGCTATTATGAGTCATTTATAGTAATATTAGAAATATTCATGGGAAATATAGGTAACAGGTTTATGAGGAGGGTTTCTACTTAGGGCCCAGATAAGGTTATAAGGTTGAGATTGAATATTCTGTTACCTCAAATGGAGTAATTCCCCCCCAAACACCCCAATATATATTTTTTAATCTTATTACCATTAATCCCTTCAGTCAGCTCTACTTCCTTTCAATTTTAGAGTCATTTGGATAATGGAAATAAAAACACAAGTTAATGGACCTTCCAAGATTGGAGCTTAACAAGAAATAAAGGAACTTAGATACCTTACAAAATTCCACCAGCAAATTAGAAAACAGGTAATCTGGTCAAAAAGGAAAAACAGGGGAAAGCTCTTAGGCTTTGGTCTCACTGACATTTTGGGGGAGTATAGTGATTTTCTGAACTGGCCTTACTGATGAGGAAACAGACTTAGACTGCTTAAATGACTTTCACAGGTTCACATAGCTAAGTTTCTGAGGATAGGATTGGATACACAGATGTTTCTGACTCTCTAGCCATTATACCAGCTGCCTCTTTTAATAGGACAAGAGGATGGGAAAGGAGAGGGAAGTCAAGGGAACATGTTGCCTATGTTTCAGAAATTGTGTTGAGAGCTTTACAAATATTATCTCACTTGATAGACTATAACATTACAACAACTTCGATATGTATTTTTGAAATTTTATTCATAAGTGGTGAATAAGGATGATTTACACAGATAACCTAGACTCTCATATTTATCCTTTCTGTGACTACCAGGAGCAGCCATGAGGATAAGGTGAGGTATGAAGTCTATACAATGTAGCTAATGGATCTGTAATTCTGATTGGTGTAAAAAGATGCATATTATACATTGCCACTTGTAGATGAGGAAATCTAATCTACTGTGGATGTTAAAAACATTTTGTTTGAAGATGGCTATCATGTTTCTCTTGTAAATTCTATCTGCACACTAGCTTACTCCAAAATCTATTATATTATAAAGTACCAACTTGAAAACTCAATGTGGAAGTGATTAAATTTCAGGAAAATCCAATCCATTTAAACATTCCAAAAAGCAATTTGAAAATATGCCCAAAGGGTTATAAAATCATCCACCACCTTTGATCAGTAATGGCACCATTAGATCTGTGTTCCAAAGAAATCAATGAAAAAAGGAAAAAGACCAATATGTATAAAAATATTTCTGGCAATTCTTTTCTGTGGTGACAAGAATTGAATATTGAGTGAATATTGCTTATCTATTGGCAAATGGTTTAACAGTTTGTGGTTAATGATTGTGATTGGATTCTGCTGAATTATAAAAAGAATGAGGAAGATAGTTTCAGAAAAATCTGGGAAGTTTTATATGAACTGATGTAAAGTAATGAGGAAAACATGGTATACACTAACAGCAATACTCTAAGGATGATCAACTGTGAATGACTTACCTATTCTGATCAATGCAATGATAAAAAAATGCCATCCACTACAAAAAAAAGAATTGATGGAGTCTGAAGGTATATATCGAGGTAAACTTTTAAACTCTTTTTTCAGTGTTTGGAAGGAATTTTGTCTCTTCTTTTGCAACATGACTAATTTGCAAATATGTTTCATATGACTTCACATATATAATCGGTGTCAAATTGTTTGCCCTCTTGGTGTGGCAGGTGGAAAGAGAGAGAGAATTGAAACTAATTTTTTAATTTTAGTTTTAGTTTTTGCTTTTTGCAAGGCAATGGGGGTTAAGTGACTTGCCCAAGGTCACACAGCTAGGTATTTATCAAATGTCTGAGTCAGGATTTGAACTCAGCTCCTGACTCCAGGGCTGGTGCTCTATCCATTGTGCCACCTAGTTGCCCCAGAAACTAATTTTTTTTAGTTTTTTTTTGCAAGGCAAATGGGGTTAAGTGGCCTGCCCAAGGCCACACAGCTAGGTAATCATTAAGTGTCTGAGCCTGGATTTGAACCCAGGTACTCCTGACTCCAAGGCCGGTGCCTTATCCACTATGCCACCTAGCCGCCCCAAAACTAATTTTTAAAATAAAAGTTTAAAATATTTTACATGTGGGCAGGCCACTTAACCCCGTTTTCCTCGCAAAAAAAAACCTAAAAAAAATTATTTTACATGCGTTGAGAAATGCACAAATACACCCAATGCACAAATTTAAGATATACCTTGAAACCATGTTTCAATACATTAAATCTATCTTGAGCTGTAGTAATCATCATACTTCATATAAATATTTAATAATAATAATAATAATAATAACAATAACTGGCCTTATATAGTGCCTACTGACAGGCTCTATACTAAGAACATTACAAATACTATCTCACTTGATCTTCACAAAAATCCTGAGAGGTAATTGTCATGAGGATAAGGCAAAAATAAGTTAAATGATTTGTGTAGATGGCAAAACTGGTGTCTGAAATTATATTTGAAGTCAGATCATCTTAACTTCAGGGCCAGGGCTCTCTTCAATATACCACTTAGTTATTTTGCTCTCCCCAACTTGTGAATTGGGAGCATGTGAGATACAAGGTAAAAGCAAATTGAATATATATATATATATATATATATATATATATATATATATATATATATATAAAGAACTACTTTAAAGTTCTTTATATATATATACATATATATATACATATATATATATATAAAGAACTACTTTAAAGTTCTTTATAAGGTCCTTTTCATACTAATATACTTTATTGTAGTATATTCATAGTAGCAATGATTTAGAAATAACTAGCAGCTCATCAGTTAGGGAATGACTCAATAAACTATGACACATTAATGTAATGAGATATAACTGTTCTATAAGAAAGGATGAATATGAAGAGTATAGAGAAGCACAGGAAAATTTATGTGAACTGTTATAAAGTGAAACTAGGAGAACTAGGATAAAAATTTACAAAAAGACTACATCACCATAAATGAAAAATGAAATGAGACTAAACATTATATAAGTATAATGAACAAACTTGGTTCTAAAGACAAGATGAAAAAGTGTACTTCCCTCACCTTTTTAAAGAGGAATTTTTGTATTATGATTATAGGATGTTTACAAAACTGTCAGACTGTTGATCTGCAGATTATTTTTTCTGAAATATATTTTCCTTTTTTTCCTTTGACAAAGGCACATTAGGTAGGAAGGATAAGGATATATTTGGAAATAAAAACAATGTAAATCAAGATACTAATAAAATTTAAGTGTGAAAAGCATGTTATAGATTGGAGGCATGTATGTTAGTGTGTCTTGTATGTGATTTAAAATATTAATACTCTAAGAATCTATCATTTATTTGATATGGATACTTCCAATACCAAGATAGATCTTAATACCTTTATAACTTAGTGAACGGTACTTGAGAGTTGTCATAGCTAAGACACTCATCTCCCTAGTGATACCTTTTTTTTTCAAATGTAGATGGGTTAGTCCCCAGAAAACATGATATGAAGCCTTATGGCTCTGCCAGACCCATGAATTTTGTATTTGGTATGAAAATCTTCAATAACTCATTATCATTCCCACACCAGAATGCGGCATTGGAGCTAGAACCTTTGTAGAGGCTTTACCCATAGTAGGCATTTATTAATATACTAATTGAATTAAATGTCTTACTTGAGGTGTTCTTTTCATTGTGGCACAGAGGTTCTCAGGACTCCAGAATTCTCAAAAAAATATTGCAGCAGAATTCATCTCTTATAGGTCCTATCAATTTAGAAAGGCTGGGACCAGCCCAGTTACACTGAAAGTTACACTGAAAGAAAAAGACTCATCATTGGACTGACTGGGCCCAGAATGATGGCATTTTGGGGCACAAAGACATATAACAACTCTTTATTGACTAGTGGATAGATCCATAATTTGTGTTCTAACACTAAAGAAATCACAGATTTTTGAACTACAAGAGGATGAGTATAATTTTCATATATGTAATTTTTATTCATCATTGAATAATTTTTTATCTGTAAGCTAGAAAGTAAGCCACATTGGGGGAATAGGGTAATTCACTTTGTCTTACTGGGTTAAAGATTAGACTTTCCTGTGTTAAAGGTCAATTCCTCTTCTTTGCATGACCAACATATCTCTCACTAGATCACAGAATTCTTGGGATCTAAACACCATCTTTGTTTCCTTAAATGAGACAGATTTGATAGAAAGTTCTATTTAATCCCACCTCAAAATACTAGGCTTTTGTTCATTTTATTCCCCATAAACTTGGAGTACTATAGCTAAGTACCAAAAAACCATTTAAATATATAGCTTTGAGGGTGAACAGAAACAGAGTAAATTGAGGCTTCTCATTTTAAAATTAATCTTTTATTTGCTAGGAGGATGACATAAGTATGGCAGCTTCATTTCTCAAAGCCAAAGCTTGTGATTAACATGATGTCCCTGCTTTAAAAATGGATGGTCTTCAAACTGCAGACAGGAGGTGCCTTGATTCTGGCATACCCCGCACTAATCAGACTCTGGATTTTCTTTAGTTTCCAGCTGCCCCCAGCAACCCAGGGCCAAGCATATGCTAAACAGAGAAATCTAATTATTTTCAAATAATCAAAATTCACCTAAACAGGATTTGATTAAAAGTAACAGGAAAGAGCTAATCTGATTTCCTAATGTGATATACCAAGACATGTTTCCTGGGTTGCAGAGACTCCCTGGTAATCCTACTTGATGCCTGGGCTACTTGCATTTGATATCTGGTTTTATTGGGGGTAGGGTGGGGCATTCATTAAAAAATAGATGGACTGAGCAATTGATTACCCTCTAGATGACTACATCTTGTCCACCTCTTACTAAAACTTAATTTAAGCTGATCAAATGAGTGTAATGATCTTCAAGGAAAGTGGGGGAAGGGGTAGAGCAACTTTCAAACAAGAAAAAAGTTCTTTTTTTCACATCTGTTGATAGTCTTAATTTGAGAAAGAACTAAGAGTCAACAAAATTTCTAAAATAACCCAAGGAAGTATAAAAGGTTTCTCACAAAAGATTCATTTGTTAGAGCCATCATATTGCCAGTCTACCTCTCTTCCAAGAAAGAAGGAAGAAAGGAAGGTAGGTAGGAAGGAAGGAAGGAAGGAAGGAAGGAAGGAAGGAAGGAAGGAAGGAAGGAAGTCAGGCAAAAGAAAAACTCATTTTTTAAAAGCCCAAAATTTAAATGCCTAGGATTCTGGATTCTTCACTATTTCATGATTCTCCCATATGCAAGTTTTTGCCAACATTTGCCAACTTCACCTTTAGAATATCCCTTGAAGATATCACTTTATTTCCTATCACTGCCACCACTCTAGTAAAGGCTTTTGTCACCTCATGCATGGATTATTGGATATTGGATCCACCTGCCTCAAGACTCTCCCTGTTTCAATGATTTACTATTCAGTCACTAAAGTGAATTTCCTAAAACACAGATCTGATCATGTCACTATCCAATTCCAGTGACTTCCAATTTTATTTACTCCAGGAGTAAATAAAAATATTTTGTTCAACATTCAGAGCCCTTTATAACTTAGTCTCCTTCTACTTTTCCAATTTTTTATAACTTACTCCCTAATACTTCTTCCTCCAGTGACACTGACCACCTGGATTTCAGTGAACAGGACACTCTATCTCTTGGTTCTGAGCAGTGCCCTCTTCTGCTCCAATTTCTGACTTCTCTGTCTTCCATTAAGTCTCAACTAAAATCCCACCTTCTACATGAAGCCTTTTCCAACCCCTCGTAATTCAGTGCCTTTCCTCTACTAATTATTTCCCATTTATTCAGTATAGAGCTTGTTTTGTATGTATTTCCTTGCATTTTATCTCCAGCATTAGATTGTAAACTCCTTGAAGTCAAGAACTGACTTTTACCTCATAATGAATTCTTCCCCAGTCACTTCCCTGAGAACCAGTGTGGCTTCAGAAAGGGTTGAGGAACAGTTGATATGGTGCTTACTGCCCTACAACTCCAGGAAAAATGCCAGGAACGGAACAGAGGTCTGTATACAATTGTAGACCTGACTATGGTCTTTGATACTGTCAGCCTTGAGAGTTTATGGAAAATTATATCAAAATTTGGTTGTCCAGAGAAGTTTATCAGTGTTGTACATCAGTTCCATGATGGCAAGCATGCCCGGTTCTGAATAGTGGACGATGCTCTCAAGATTTCCTAGTCACCTATGGAGTGAAATAAGGATGTGTCCTTGGTCCCATAATTTTTAGCATGTTATCAAATGCCTTCGCTGAGGATGAACATGAAAAGACTACAAGCCTTCAACTCTTCAACTTGAAAAGGTTGCAAGCCAAGACCAAAGTGCATAGTGTTAGTGCATGATCTTTTGTTTGCAGATGATTGTGAACTCAGTGCAGTCTCTGAAGCTGAGATGCAACAAAGTATGGATTGATTCTCTGCTGCTTGTGATAATTTTGGTCTAACAACACCAAAAAAATATAGGTACTCCATCAACCAGCACTGCACCATCTATATTTGGAGCCATGGATTACAATAAATGGAGAAGTTTTGAGTACTGTGCACCAGTGAGTACTGTGGACTGATTTATCTTTGGCCATGTCCTTTCCAGGGAGGTACACATTGACAATGAGGCTTTACACTTGCATTGCCAGACCTAGCTTACTATTTTGGAGGCTCCAAAAGTAAGAATAGGTATTAGACTGGCTACCAAACTGAAGATCTACAGAGCTGTTGTGCTAGCCTCATTGCTATATGCCTGTGAAACCTGGACAGTCTACCAGTTCCATCTCAGGAAACTGAATCACATTTAAATTGTCTTAAAAAGATTCTTAAGATTACCTGTCAGGAGAAGCTAGCAGACATTGAGGTCCCTTCTTGAGTTAAATTGCCAAACATTCCAACATTACTACAGACAGTGTGGCTGTGATGGGCTAGACACATTGTTAGAATGTCAGACATAAGATTGTCAAAAAAAACTTTTATGGAGGACTCACACCGGGCAAGCTCACAAGGGAATCAGAAGAAATGATACTAAGACACCCTGAAGGTCTCATTGAAGACCATTGGTAGACACTGGCACAGTACCACCCAGCATGGTGTGCCTTCATGAGAATGGGGGCTATACTCTATGAGGAAGGCAGAATTGAAGTAGCTCAAAGAAAACATAAAATACGTTAATTTAGAATACCCACCCCAGGTGTTCACATGGTCTATTTGTGCCCAATCTGTGGTAGAGCATCCTGAGCTCATATTGGTCTGATCAGCCCCAGTTGAACATACTGTAATTTTTTTCAAACATAGTGATGTCATTTTGGTCTTCTTCGATAACAAAGGACAAGCACCAATCAAACAGAGTGGATCATAGTAGACAATGTTAATTGATTGATTGATTGATACTATCTCATTTGATCCATACAACAACTCTGGGAAGTTTACTGTTACTATTCATTTTATAGTTGAATATAAAGACAGAGGTGAAGTGAAGTGCTCATTTTACCCTCAAATAGAATTATAACAAATAAATGACCAGGGTCAAATTTAAATTCAGATTTTCCTGATTCTCAAACCAGCACTAGATCCATCACACCACCTAAGAGTCTCAGATGAACCTAGTACATCATTCTCATTGCAACACACAATGCCTGTAAAATGGTCACAATATTTATTCCCTTGGAATAGAGAAGTTTGATTGTAGGATTCTATTATATCACTATTCTAATTTATGAGGAGAATATTATGCAATTAACTAAATACTATAAAAATATGTGATTCTTAAGTAACCCTAATGGCTCAAAACTCTCTCACAGTGAATGACAAATAAATTGTCAAATTTCATTGTGATATAACTCCTTTGGAATGGTCCCAGATCAAATTTTGACCCAACTCCAGAAATATTAAGAAAATAATAGAATGAATAAAAGGAAATGAAGGAAGAAGATAATAAAAAGGAAATCTACTCTTTTATCAGAATTTTTAATCAATAGATTTCCATCTAAAAAATCCCTGATTTTACCTCATTTCTTTCTTCTTCTTTTCTCCTATATCACCAAAGAAAAAGGAAAGAATGGAAAGAGAAAAAATACTTTTAATATGGATATCCAACATATCAAAACATTGGCATTCTTTTTCATGGTTAATTTTGGTACACAATTCTCATCCATCCAAAAAATATTGATATCTATCTATCTATCTATCTATCTATCTATCTATCTATCTATATCTATCTATCATTCTCGCTCTCTCTCTCTCTCTCTCTCTCTCTCTCTCTATATATATATATATATATATATATATACACATATATATCAGTGGTAACAAACTCAAAAAGAAATAGATCCCTATAGCAATATAATGATTTGAAAAAAAACACAAACTAGCTTTATATATCTTGTGCTATATTTTTATTGTGTATATGAGTATATAATTTCCAAATTATATTTTAATTTGATTGAGCACATTCAGAAGTTTTTCAGGTCTCCCTCAGCCCATGTTTGCTACATCTTGTATACATAACCCAAAATTCCTATCCAAGGCAACATAGATAATCTGTATATAAGTATATGAATAAATGATGTTTGTAACTGAGTATTTACTAGGTTGCAGTATAGTATACTAATTATATATAAGTCACAGCTCCTCTAATCAGGTCTTAAGTAGTAATAAAATGTAGCATAAAGAGGTCTGGACTTGATATGAATTCAGAGTTTTGCTAAACTGCATACTGTCTGCAGACCCTTGGGTTGGTCATTTCAACTCTCTCAGGAAATTTCTTCTTTTTATTCAAAACAAGGGTATTGAATGTTTATCAGAATGCTTTGAATTATGAATTCTGTTCTTCTGTGTATTTTTTCCTGAAGAAATGACAAATTAATTTTTAAAAATAGTTGAGAGGAAAATATATTACTTTGACTTATTGAGGCAAAGTGAATGACCTAAAGCAGTGTCAGCAAACTCAAATAGAGACGAGGGTCATTTAACTGTATATAAGGAGCCCAACTAGCTGTATATTGAATTAGAGAAACACATATTGACATTATCTATATTCAATTATAATTTTATTTATTTTGTTAAACATTTCCCCATTACATTTTAATCTCATTCCTCAGCAACATATTTTAGTAGAGGAATTTCCACAAAATCCTCATAACTAATTATCTCCATTTTTTGAAGAATAAGTTATATAAGAGAGATGATGAAAAAGTCACAGTAGAATTTAATGATTAATAGGTCAATCATTTGTTGCAACTAATAAAGTCAGTGTGAATGAATTTTTACTGTCTTAATTTTATTTTTTACCACTGGGCAAAGTTACAGGAATAGGCATATAAAGAAGAGGACAAGCAACATTAATAATTTTTTACTTGGAAGTTACAAGTGAACATTCCAATTTATTATTCTCTTTCCCTTCCTATACTGCAATGATTCTTAAAAAAAATTCCCTCCCAGCTTGGTATCATTTTACTATGTGAGAAATTCCAGTGTGCTTTAATGGAGTCATATAGGACGTTAGAGTTGTGGGACGGAAGTCAGAAGAGATGAGTTCAAATCTAGCCTCAGACCTTCACAAACAGTGTGACCCTGGTCAAGAAAGACACTTAACCTCTGTTTGCTTTAATCCACTGGAGAAGGAAATGGCAAATCATTCTAGTACCTTAGCCAAGAAAATTCTATACAGAATTATTAAGGATTGGACATAACTAAATGACTGAACGATAACAATTAAGGGATAAGGAGGACATATATTGCATAAAGCAATTGCAGATGCAAATTCCACACAATAAATACACATATAATTTGCAAGTATAGGTTCCATACAATTCAAGGTTTTGAGAACCAATGTCAAATTGTCTGCTTTTGATTTCTGAGTTCCCATATCCTTTATCCCTTTCCAGAGAGATTGGGGGTATCAAAAAAAAATTTTAATCTTGCTTCATAAGGCCTATATTTAAAATCAATATTCTTCAGGTGATACTATATAGTTATAAATTATATGGATGACAACATACAAAAAATTAAAATTGAAGACTACTCTAAAAATGAAAAAATAAATAATGGATATGAGTTGATTGTAATATATTGATAACACAGAATTGTACCAGAGAAAGGGAATCAATGATATCATTAGAAATGCGTAATTAAAAATGGGAGTAGGTCATTCAGGTAGTAAGAACAAGGGGTAAATGATGAAAATCTATGTAAACATCTAGTAATTTCAAGAGATCTAAAGGAAAACTTTTGACAGGTTGGTCGTTGACTGTACACTATGAAGGACCCAAATGAGGTACAAAGAATGAAAGTTTGTGATACTGATTATGAGCTGTGTTATTAATGCTATGATCCACATTGATGAAATCACAAATCATAATATCAAAGATTTATTGAAGTAGTGAAAACTGGCCTCACTGCAAAAATAGGGTGGTCTCAATAGAAACTACTGATAGAATGAATAATAAATGTTTATGTTCATCTACCATTTAAACACAGTGTCTCTCTGGTGGGAGGGAGAAGTAATGTAAGATAACTAATAAATAGACCCTTTAGAGCATTCATTCCATGTTCCTCAGTTTACAGATGAGAAAACTGAGAACCAAAACCTGGGCTAACTTACCGAATCAAACAACAGAGGCAGGATTCAAACCCAGGACATTTGTTTTCAAGTCTCCTTAAGAATAAATATTCATATTGTTTGAGTAAAATACCAAAAAAAACATACCTACCCTCCCCAATACAGAACATCAACCAACCAGTTGAAAAGAGAGAAACACTCATCTCTCTCGACTTCTGGCAGCAGTCACAGAGAGGCAGAAAGACAATGCTTTCTAAACCTTTTCTTCTCTTATTTTTTTGCTTTGCTCTTATGACAACCAGAGGATGTCATTTTATAAAGATTTTGAAGCTAGTACTTTGCAAAATTCTATGAGTGATAAAGTCTTATTTTTTCCTAACATATGAAGAAAAAAAATAAGAGTTATTTGCTGTGATTTTAATGCTTGGTGGATAAACTGCTGAATTTAGAGATAGAGAGAAACAATGAAGTGGTACATCCCTGTGCAAATCAAACTTCTATGGGCTTCAGTTCCCCCAATCTGCATAATGAGATAGTTATAGATTAGTTGGATTTTTAAGATCTCTTCCAGCTCTAATATGATGCCAAAGTTGAATTTTTTTTCTTGGCATATTTCTTGGGATTCTGTTTCCTTATTCAACTTCTAGAAATAGGTAAGCAAGATTGGCAGGTAAGAGAAGCTATCATACATATTATTATTTTCTCTATCTGTTACCATTTTCCCCTTTCCAATTAAGTACATAATTAGTCAGATGGAGAAAGGAAAGACATAGGGTGGTTGGAAAACAAATAAATCAATAAATAGTTGCCACAGAGCAGCTCTGAGTTGCTTTGTTAGTGTCAATTGGGGTTGTCAGTTATAATATCCACCTCCTTCCCCAAGAGGTAAGACATTTAAGCACTCCACCTTTATCACATTTAGCCAGCATCCATTTGTTTGTTATTTGGGAATGAAGATCCTTAAAGAGTAAAAGAAAGCTAAAGCTCAACAAGCTAAAAGTAAGACAAACATTTTTATCCTGCTAGGCATAGTGAAAAATGAATGGTTAGTTTGCATACATACATATTCCACCAAAATTTTTATGAAAATTGACAAAAGAATTTGGGGAGGGGGAATAGAAGGGTGTGGTGTATTGCTCTATTTTCATCCCACATCAATTAAAAATGAAACATGTCTTCCATCCTCTCACACTTTATAGACAACAGGATATATTAAGGAAGTTGTTACGGGATGCCTCCTTAGGGGATAGATGATATATAGTACATTTCACCCTTAATTGTGTGAGCTACCTTGATTTTATGACTCACATGCACAAAAACTGAATTCTTTCAAGGCCATTTTTAGTGTGTGTATATTTATTGATGTGCAGAGTTTCTGCATTTATAAGCTCCTGCCCAGGGAGACTTGAATAAACCCTTTTTATAGTTTCTTCAGTGGCACTATCCTTTCTTAAACACTAGCAACCTATAGTCAAGCAAGGAAACAGTTGGGGATCTGAATTTGCATTCAATATATTTCCTCTATTGTGAAGTGCTATGTACAATTATTGTTCTATATAAATAATCCATTCTCTTTGGTTTATGAACAGCAAAGAACAAGAATTGTTTGGTTCCAATCAAAGACTCAGTTATTGCTTATGTAGAAAAATACTATTTAATTAGCAGTGCTGTTTCCCTCTCCAAAGATGACTTTGGTTTTCTCACATAATAATTTACTGTATTGTAGCTTTATTATAATTTGAGCTACACAAAGTTAACCTAGTTTGGAGTCCATGTGTTCCTTTAGGGCATTTTTCTATCACATCCTTATTGTTATAGGTAATGGGTTTACCCACAAGAAATTGACATTATTTATCTCCACTTTTCATGAGGTTAGTAAAACTAGTAAAAAGAACAGACTTTTTGTATCACCTGTATTCTTGTGACCTTACCAACATCCCTGTGACCAATCTCCATTGCTCCTGGATCACAGCTGTTTCCATGGTCACAGAAGAGAAGAGTCAGTATTCTAGCAGATGGCTAATATGGTAGGCCTCAAGCAGTACACTATACATTGCCCAATAGAGGAATTCAATATAGCTAAGGTGAGATCATCTTAGAGCAATATCATGCTAGCACTGATATTACTATTATCTATTAGAAAATATTCACTACCACTTGCCACAAAATTATGACTTCATATGCTATCGAGACTGACCAATTTGGATTGGATTGCATGCATGCAATATATATATATATATATATATATTGGGGAGGGAAATAGACCTATAGTTTCACTGGAATAGAATACTCCTGAAGAGGCAATTACCATAACCTACCTGTGGAGACTGGTACCTGCTCTGCAACTTAAAGCCTTAGAAAGTTGTCTGAAAGACTGAAAGATTTCAATTAGCCTAGGACCAAAAACAGAAGTGGGTCTTTAAATCCAGGTCTTTCTGACTCTCACATCAACTCTATGTGTGTATAAATAGGTATGTGTGTGTATATATATAGCGAGATAGACATGTGTGTGTAGTGTAGAGACAGCAAGGCAGAGAAGATAGCTGGTCTGTGAACCAAAAAGACCTGAATTCAAATCCTGCCATTCATGAATACTATCATAGTCCTGGGAAGTCACTTATCTTTCCTTTGTTATAGGCAACTTTTTTTCTTGTTTCTTTTTTGCAAGTCAGTGGGGTTAAATGACTTGCCCAATAATTACCACTAGGTAATTATTAAGTGTCTGAGGTCAGATTTGCACTCAGGTACTCCTGACTCCAGGGCTGGTGCTCTATCCATTGTGCCACCTAGCTGTCTCTATAGGCAACTTTCTAAGACAATTATTTGAAAAGGTGCCATGTTTCCTATGCCAGAGAAATCTCATGTCCACTCCCTCTTCCTATTTTATGCACATGTAGATATATATCTCTGATATATGTATGTATATATGAATGCAAGCATGTATATTCTCTCTATCCCCTGCCAGACCCACACAAACACAGACATATGCATATACAAAAACATGCTCATCTCACCCCATCCCATCCAAAAGAACCCACTCACTGAGATAATACAAAAATATTTATCCATTCTTGGCTAATAAAGGTGTTTTGTGTTTCTTCTTGTTTTAAAATCATTTCAAATGCTTCAAAGGACAAAATATTGGCTTTATTCACAAAATCAATATAAGTCAAAGATCCACAGACCTACAGAGATGCAAGGGACCTTACAGATTATTTAGTTCAACTTCTTCTTTTGATTTGTAATATCTTTACTTTTCCTCAAGCTTCTCCATATCCAACCAGCTACCTGGTCTTGTTGATTGTACCTCTACAACGCAGGTCTTCTCTTCACCTCATATCATATCAAACCCTGATTGGTATAACAGTATATTGATTAATTTCTCAGTTTCTAATCTCTCCCAGAATTAATCCTTCACAAGTTGCCACTATAATATAGATCAGATATGCCCATTCCAGTTCCCTACTCAACAATGTTTTTTGGTTCTCTTTTGCCTCTTAACAAAATTCAGCCTGACACAAAGAGTTCCAACACCATAGCCTCCTACTATGAAACCACCACCCATTCCTCCCTAAGTCCCAGTTTTAAATTATTCCCCTCATAAAGTCTACATTCCATGTACATTGGATTACTATTTCACAAAATCACCATTCCATATCTCATTACCATATATCACACTTCCTAATTTCCTCCTCTTTGAATACTTAGATGCCTTCAAAGTTCAACTCAAGGCACTACTTATTTTCCTCAGTCTCACATAGTTGATAGTTATCACCAATTTTGTAATTGATTATCTAAATACTTTTTGCATCTTTCACCCCATTTTAAACTACCTGAGGGCAGGGATCATTTCCTTTAAAATTCCAACACCCAACTAAAATTAAGATCAATATAAACTAATCATTTTGGGATTAAAATCTTTCACAACTGGGACCAAACCCATATTTCTAGGTATATTAATCATTAAGTTCCCTCAGTCATATTGTCCTTTTGATTTTTGATATTTTTCACACTTAACCTATTTTCTTTATCTTTGTAATGACTTCATGCCTCAAATGCATTTCTTCCTTAACTCTGCTCCTAGAATCCCTTGTTTACTATGAAATTCAGCTCTAATACCACTTGCTACATAAATAATCCTGTTTTTGTACCTCTCCAAATTTTAGCATTTCTTCCCAATCCAAATTTGAATTATATATTATGTGTATATACACATACACACATACATACATACACACACATATCATATTCCAAAAGTTTTAGGTCAGTTTTAGGCTATGAAAACTTATAATTACATTGAAACTTTTGAGATGCCCTGTACATGAACACATTGACTCTTCTAATAGAATTCCTTTTCATGAGAGGAGAAGAAGAGTAAAAAAGAAGGGGAAAGGGAAAAGGAAAAAGAGCGGGGAGATTGGGAAAGGGAAGGGGGATGCAAGAGAAAGGAAAATTAATAATCTCAAAAGACCAAAATAGAAAAAAATAAATAAATGTTAGAGCCCAAAATAAAGTAGCAATAAATGCTTAATTGAAGAAGTGGTCAAATTCCTATTAATTTATTAGATTTTGCTTATCTGTTCACCCATTTGCACTCTTGTCTCTAGAAAAATGTATGCTTCTCTATAACAGAAATTATTGATTTTTATCCTTTTATTCCTAACCCCAATAGCAGTGTCTTACACATAGTAGGCACTCAAAGTTGATAGAAGTAATTGAATTTATTGAGTTACTTCCTTCATTGAAAGGAACTAGATTTTAAGATCCTGGTTCAATACCTATAGGACAATAACAAAGGTTAGGAAACTTTAAACTGCATCTTGAATTCTATTCAATTTAAAAACCACTTAGTAAGTGCCAATTATGTGCCAGACACTGGAGTTACAAAGACAAAAAGGAAATAAACTAGGTACTCAGTGATGGACCAAAACAAAGAATTAAGCCAAATATTCCAGTAATTCAACCGACTATCCAAAGTATTCTAGTAATTCAATGGGACAGGCTCTGCTTGATTTAACTGGACAAATGTCTCAATTACTTTGGTTGGCCAGAGGAGAGGTGGCCCAAGGCTAGGAGCCAAGCAATATAATGAACCTAATCACCAAAGAGCTAGGATACTGGAAAGCAGCCATTTTGATGCCTTTGTTATCTTCCACCAGGAAAGGATCATAGTTTTTAAACTTGGTCTCCTGGAAGCCTACTTTGCTGGCAGGTCAGAGTGCTGTCTCAGAAGCTTAAGCCAGCTAAAGAGTCAATGGGGAAACTCAAGAGAAAACAGCTGGTAGCATTGAGGACCACTTAGATTTTTGGCTGCTGAAATTGTTTTCCCACTTTTTTTAAAGCAATTCAGTTCCATGAACTCCTTTAGGAAAATAAACTGCTAAGAGGTTTGGGCAGCAACTCTCACCCACTCACAGAAAACAGAATGAGGTGGAGGAGGAAGAGAGAGAGGAAGTGAGAAAAGCAGGTGATGGTATGCAAGCTAAATATTTTCCCCTCACGTTACTAAAGAGTAGAAGTTTTTTAACCATAAAAATACAATTAGTCATTATTCAATATTATTTATGAACAGAGCATGTACTTTTCAAAAGTTTTTGAATCATAAAAAAAATCATAGATTCTCAGAATCCCAAGGGACCTTAGAGGTCATCTAGTTCAAACTACATATCTTTTTTAAAATTATTTTTTATAATTATATATAAAAGTAATTTTAATAATTTTAAAATTTAGAATCACCCATTCTATCCCTTCCTATCTACCCTTCCTCTCCTTTATAATGCAAATAATTTGATAAAGGTTGTAAATGTGCAATTATACAAAAACATATTTCCATATTAGCCTTGTTGCAAAAGAAAACACAGACCAAAAACAGAAAAAGAAAGTTTAAAAAAAGTGTGCCTCAATATACATTAAGACTTCATCAGGGGGCTGCTAAGTGGATAAAGCGCCAGCCCTGGAGTCAGGAGTATCTGGGTTCAAATCCGATCTCAGACACTTAATAATTACCTAGCTGTGTGGCTTTGGGCAAGCCACTTAACACCATTTGGCTTGCAAAAAACCTAAAAAAAAAAAAAAAGACTTCATCAGGGGTGGCTAGGTGGTGCAATGATAGAGCACTGGCCCTGGAGTCAGGAGTACCTGAGTTCCAATCTGGCCTGAGACACTTAATAATTATCTAGCTGTGTGGTCTTGGGCAAGCCACTTAACCACACTGCCTTGCCAAAAAACTTCATCAGTTCTTTCTCTGAAGATGAATAGCATTTTTTTATCCTAAGTCTTTGAGAAATATCTTGGACCATTATATTGTTGAAAATACCTTTAAGTCATTTACTGAAGATATTGTGTACAGTGTTCTACTGGTACCCTTCACTTTACTTTGCATCCGTTCATATAAGTCTTTCTAGGCCAATATAAGCCTTTCTAGGCCAAACTATATCTAACTAATAACTCTCTTGAAAGAATGCCTATTGTTTTCACCTTTGCTGAAAGACCTCTGGGGTGAGTCTTTTACTATTTACATGACACTTTTCAAATTTTTAAGAAATTCTTATGTTCCATGTTAGAAAGTTATTCCCCCCAACCTTATATTGGGTCCAAATCTCTTTCTTTTCCATTATTTTCATTGCTTCTGTTTCCTAGAGGAAAAGAAAACAAGCAGAACAAATCATACCTTTCAGTCCTTCAAATACTTGAATCAATCAACCAACCAGTCAATATCCATTTATTAAACATAAATTCAGAGTCAGGCGATACATAAACACTGAGCATAAACAAAAAGTACCTCTTCTCAAGGAGTTTTGGGTTGTTGTTTCAGTCATGAATGTCTCTTCATGACCCCATTTGGGGTTTTCTTGGCATAGATACTGGAGTGGTTTGCCATTTCCTTTTCCAATTCATTTCACAGATGAGAAAGTGAGAAAAACAAGGTTAAGTGATTTGCCTAGGGATATGCAACTATTAACTGTCTGAGACCAAATTTAAACACCGGAAGAGTCTTCCTGACTCCAGGTCGAGTATTCTGTCTATTGAAACATCCACTAGAGATTACAGTCCATCAGAGGAGCCAAAATGTACATGTATAAATATAGAGATAATAAAATCAAAATAGATTCAAGGAAGCAGAGAGAGACATATTAGTACTTCAAGTATTAGAAAAGATCATGTATTAAGACCTAAATCTTAATACATGATCTTTTCTAATATTTGAACTACTAATATGTCTCTCTCTGCTTCCTTGAATCTATTTTGATTTGAGAGAGAGAGTATTGTAGGCATGTAGCCAATATTAAGACATGGTGATGAGAGGTCAGTTTAGCTGAACTGTAGTGTACTATAAAAGGAGGAATGTTTGATGTGACTAAAAAGGTAAGCTGGGGTCAGATTATGAAGGCCTTTGATAGCAAACAAGAGTTTTAGTTTGTTTTTGCCCCCCAGAAAAAAGAGGAATAACTAGAGTTCATAGAGGAGGGGAATGACATGGGCAGATCTAAACTTAAGGAAAATCACTTCAAAGAAGGTATCCTGCCCTTAATTTTTCTCCAGGTTAAATATTTTCAGATCCTTCACCTAGTCATAATATGACATGACTATGAGATCTTTCTTCAGTCTATTTGTCTTTCTCTGGTCATTTTTCCAGCTTATCAGTGTCCTGAAAATACATTATGCAGAATTGGACATAAAATTCTAGATGTATTCAGACTGGATGATGTACTGTGGGACTCTCATGTCTATTGTTCAAGATAAAGGAAAGTTTGAGAAAAATCTTCAACAACGAAATAGAGAGGAAAATGAAGTATGGTAGAATAGGAACGGACTTTAAAGATTTTTTTTTTAACAAAGGAAGAAAAAGGAAATTGATAATGAAGAATTGAAAGGAATCACAATCACTTAACATAAATGGACAAGGCCATGTCCCCACTGAAAGAAGCATCTTCCATTATTGTAATTGAAAAGTATTTCAGTCAAATATGACTGAAAAGTCAAATAAGTCCCCAAGGAGACAGAATTTCTACTGATGTAGATATTGAGCTTCTAACATAGTTCCTTTATCAGGATGCCAATGAGACCTGTTTTTGTTTAGTTAAATTGCACAATAAAGATATGCTTTGTCTTGAGAGTTGAATTTGTTTCATTTTCTGTACCTGGTTCAGAGAAGATCATAATAAATTATATATATATATATATATATATATATATGTGTGTGTGTGTGTGTGTGTATTTAAATATAAACATATGTGTGTATTTGTGTATATATGCATATATAATGAGCACACACATAAGAAGGCTAAAGTGATTATGAAACACAGAAGTGCTTCTATTTCCTACACTCAATGTCCTATCCAATTCTACCCTATCCAGTTGCCCTCCATAATAATAGAGTCTTTTGAAATATAAGGGAAAGTAAAAACTTGTCAGTGGGAATAACTGTAAAGTTATCAAGACAACAAGTAGAGGTCCAAAAAGCCAGAGATTAAGCAATGCCCAAAGAAGTATGACAATGAGGTTGTCCCATTCAGCACAACAGAGAATCTAATCACAAAACGAAAACAGTACTCCAGAAGATCTTAGGTTAAATCAAGGTTTAAGCCTAAAATAACAGGTCAACAATAAAGAAGAATGCAGAATAAGAAATCAAAAATAAGACATTATTGAGTTTATCAACTTCCAACAACATCTATTCATTCTCGACACTATTCCTGGTCTGTTGAACGGCTTGAACTGGTATGAAGGACATTCAGAAGTCTTCATAATTTCTATTTACTGACAACTCTCTTTTTTATTGTTAAACAATTCTACACCTGGCATCAAAACAAAGTATCAAGAAGTATATTATTTGCTTAAAATTGTTTAGCAGCAATGATATGAATCTAGCAGGCAATTGCATATTTGTGTCTTGTTTGAAATAAGATCCACCACCAACTTTTTCTGAACTTTACCTCTCATGAGTGACATAAAATCAGTGAAATCTTGGATCCTATCTCAACCTCTAATAAAAACATAAACCTATTATGCATAAAGTAGTAAATTGGTCTTCTGAGAAGCAATTAATTCTTAAGGGAACAAGGTTGAAAGGACAAAAGGTCTCTTAATATATCAGAGTAGGGTTTGGTTATTTTGACCACATTATTCCAGGTATCCTGACAAGCAAAGAAAATATTAAATATTATCTCAAGGAAGCTCAGAACTCATGAACCAAATAGGTTATATTATTACACATTCATGCATGTAATACAACAATAATAATAATAGCATATTTATATAGCACTTTCCATTTTACAAAGCATTTTCCCTGGGAGAATCATATCATTAGAAAGATAAATGCAAATGTTATTATCTGCATTTTAAAAATTAGCCAGTGGAGGTTATGAGAGGTTCCTAAGATAAGGGAGCAAGAGTCACTGAGAAGACTTATCTAAGAAAAGGGGTTCCAGTTTCCAAGGTAGTTCTTTCCACAAAGGCAGACTACATAACAAGGGTTTCATGGGAAAATGAAAGTTATGTGGGTTGAAACACCCAGGGTTCCCACCTGAAAGTAAAACAGAATATTCATGGTAAGAGAGCTAGGGATAGATGCCAAAAACCCAGGTAGGGCTCTTTAAACAAAAAGGATCTCAAGGCATTTGGACATTCCACTCTAAAGTCAGTAACACTTTTCTCACCTTCCTCTTTCTATATGGCTCTTTTGTGAGTTTCCATTGCCTTACATTCTAGGGAGAGGGAAAAAAATGAACTACAAGATAGAACACACTAGTCATGAAAAAAATCTAGCTATATTAGTTTTATCTACATCGTTACTTTGAACAGCTCTCTCTCTCTCTCCCAGATAGTGTACGATTTAGTATCACACAAAGCTAATGCTCAATACAAGTTCTCTTCTGTTATGTAACAGTCCTAAGCTATGAAAAAAATTCTATGAATTCTAAAAATCATAGGAGTCAACTGTTAGGCAATGTTTTTCAAATTAAATTAATTTTTATTTGAAACTCCTTCCTTTAAACATGTGAATGGGTTTTAATAAGGCTATTAACTCAATATCATTTTTTCATCTATCAGAAATTATCTACCATTTCATGTAAAAACACTGTTTTTGAGAGGGTAAGGTAAAAACAGGGGGACACAAATGAGTCTTGTTCTTTCTTTGTTTCTTTTTTTTTAAAGAAAGGAAACCAAATGCCCCTTCCTGTAAAATAAAAGATGTATGTAGCGTGTAAATGGCTCCTATTGTCTCAAACTGGGACTCATAAAGTAGAATTACTTAGTTGGGTGAATTCTAAAACTTGTTAGAGCTCTGATGCCCTCATGTGGAAGAAAGGCAGTTTAACATCTTCCAGGCCAATTCTACTATTCAGGAGATGAAAAAAGTTGAGAACTTTGAAGGGAAAATTCCACTGTCTTAATCAAATGATAGCCTAAGACATGGATTTCAGTATTGGTCTGACTTTTATGATCTCTTTAATTAGCCTCAGGTAATTTTTTTTATTTAACAAGAACAAAAAGGAAATTACCATGGCAGAAGGAGGGAATTCTAAATAAACATTTTTCCCTTCTATTCAAATAATAGATAAGATGAGGCAATGTCCTTCTGGAATGGTGTGTCTAATCAATCAAAAATATTTATTAATTACCTTCCATGTACCAACCTCTAGTGCTGTCATCAGGAAGTCTATGTTTTAAGGATGGGAGTGTGAGTTGGGAAATGACAGGTTAATAAATGAGTATAAACAGATTATGATCTAGATGAATACAGAATGATGGAAGAGAACACTACTACTAGGAACTGAATGTGTCAAGAAAGAGTTCACAAAGGAGATGACACTTATGCCAAACCTTGATGGGATATAGGGCTTACAATACATGGAAATGAGCAAGCAGAGCCTCATAGGCAGGGGAGGCAACTTACACAAAGGCATCACAAAAGGAAATAAAATATCATTAAGAGAAATAGTAAATAGGTCAGTTTGAGTTGAGCAAATAAGGGTAAGTATATTCTGATCTCCTAGAAAAATAGACTGGAAATAGATTATGAAGGACACATTCCTGACACCTACCATCTATATAATGATGGACAAATCATACCTCCTCTGATCCCAGCAGTTAAATGCAAATTTGTTTAGTTCTACTGACTTCATATTTGATAGGAGACATATCATCAACTTTCTCTGGACAAATTAAAATCAGTGAATCCTTTTTCAATCATGCCAACCTCCCAACACATAATCATTTGTACCATCCTAGATTGACCTTCCTGAATCTTCACAACAAATTCCAAAGACTGCATTGCTAACTTCCATATTCCCTCTACATTTGAAAGATTCCACTCAGACTGATTATCATGCTTACCCCCCACGCAACAGTGAATCATTTAGAGGTCTACAATACTAAAAGTACATTACAAGTGTTTCCACAGCAACATACCATCATACCCTCAATTACCACCATCCACAAAGAAACATCATTTATACATACCAGGAATATGGAGTTATTCCTCCAAACACCATGATCTTTTCATGGATTTTCAGTGTTATATAAGCTTATTCATACTGCGGATATTCAAAAAATATTTTACTACCGGGGTGAAGAAATCTTAGTTTATATAACCATATTCAGGAAGACAAGACTTTTTATTGCTCAAAGGACTGACTGGTGGGAGTTGAAGGGGGGAGTGTGAGTGTGTGTTAAAGGACCTACAAAGGTTTTCCAAACCATATTCACATATATACAAAAAAAAAAAAAACCTAACCAGAAATTCTATGCTATTTTTTATTTTTTTCCTTTGAGCCACTTCAAAATAGGATAGAGGTTATAGTCACTAATACAGCTCTTAGTAACTGATACTGCCTCTAGCAGCATCTTAAAATAAGATCTCCCTGTTCTCTAACCTGATGAGTCTGCACTTTGTAATCTTTTTGGAAAAACAAAACATATATATATATATATATATATATATATATATATATATATATATATATATATATGTTCAAATGTATACACACATATGCCAAATACAGAGAAGACAAAAATATCAACCAAAAGTAGTCTGTCCCTGTTTTTAATCTATTTCCTATAGTCAACCTCAGAGTGAGATAAAGTCTAGTACCATTAGTAAGGCTACTGACAAAAAATACTGTCTTCCTGTCTCTACATGTCAATGGTATTGTAGCAACATGGCCTAAGGTTTCTTCATATTATAACAACATAGATGCAGAGATGATTGTCTGGAAAAGAGTAAAGGAAGAAAAGGGGGAGGGAGGAAAGAGAAAGAAGGAGAAGAAAATGGAGGAGGAGGGACCCTATGTTGCAAAGCTGAGAGGATTTAGTGATCTGTTTTTCCTAAGAGACTTGCCCTTTTATAGGTATAAATGGAAAAGTCCCGAGACAGAGAGAGAGAGAGAGAGAGAGAGAGAGAGAGAGAGAGAGAGAGAGAGAGAGAGAAAGGCAGAGAGAGACAGAGAGAGACAGAGAAAGAGGCAGGGACAGAGACAGAGACAAAGAGGAGACAGACAGAGAGACAGAAAGAAGGGAGGAAAGGAGGGAGGGAGGAGTTCCCAGGGCTCCTAGGTATAAATTAGAGTTAAGTTAGAAATGCAAAGTATCCTGAAAGGCACTACTATTACTGACAACACCATTGTCTTAGCCATCCAGAATAAGATCCTTCAACCAAAAAAAAAATACACTAGTATTTAAAGTGATCAAAGAATCTTTGTGGAAACCCCTCATAGGGAATTACAGGAAAGAATTAAAATCTTACTAGAAGTGGAATAAACCAGAGTATAAGAAAAGATAGGAAACAAAGTTTCTTGAGAATATCAAATGCCAAGGAACTAAAACAGAGCAGTGGTTGTGAGTAATATTGAGGTTTTTAGTCATATAAATCTGCACATACTCAAGAAGTGCATGCTACCTGCAAAATGATAGTTTATTTTTTATTCTGAGACTACATTCCTCCCATGATAGCAGTGTATGTTTCCTATCTCTTCCAGAACATGTTGCTGCTTGATTAATCTTCTCCAAACATAGCATCAGTCACAATCTCTTCTTCTTGAAAACATTCATTGTCTCTCTATTGCCTAACAAGAGTCCTTTGCTTAACCATTAAGACCCTCCATGGTCTGGCCCCAACCTATACTTTGAGTTTTTTTCACATCATTATGTTCACCAAGACAAATTAAACTAGTCACCATTCCCTAATGCATCTTACAATTTTCTGCCTATGTGCCTTTGCCTGCTCTATTCTTATTCTTTGAATGTCTTACTCCTCCATCCAGGAAGACACAGCCCAAATAACCTTTTCCATGAGTCCTTTCTTACCTTCTCCAAAGAGAAATGATCCTCCTTCCTAGGGATTCTCATTGTATTTTCTTTAAAACTCTTCAATGTATTTAACACACTATATATTAAATGTATGGGTCAACATGTTTTATCTTGCCTACTTAATCAGAAAGTCATTGAGACCAAGGTTCAAGTCTTATTCATGTTTGGATGCCCCCTCAATATATAACACAGGATCTTCTAGGTGATGAGTGCTTAGTAAACATTTTCTGCATGGAGTAATAAATTAATTCAATTATCTTGACACAGTTTAAAATATCAGTCAGGTTCTTACAGGTTATCACTCTAAATTTTATTCTGAGTCAACCATCTTCTCTATCCCTGAGTTTTTGGACTAAGCAGTTCTTCTCTGTTGAGACCTTAGACTCCTGAACCCTAATTTTGTTATCCTCTTCTCCTTTAGAGTCCACTGAAAATTTTTGACTAATGTATGCTTCCCCTAACTGTCTATCTTCCTAGAAAAATTCCCTTAAGCAGCAGCCCTTTCTTTCAAGGCTTTTCATGCTGACTGGTCTTGAGTCAACTAATGTATGCTTGTGAAGCCTTCCAGCATATAACAATTCATTCATCTGTCTGAATTATTTCATCTAAAAATCCCTTTATCTCTTCATCCATCTCCACTGTTAGTTCACATATCAGAGTTCACAGCTTTCAGGATTTTGACAGTAGCCTGTTAAGCTACTTCACTTAGTACAAACATTAGCATACCTAAAACATTTACATTAGGAATCAAATAATCAGAGAATCTGTCAGAAGGGAACTCCATAGCTATTTAGTCCAAACCACACTTGAAAAAGTATCCCTTTAAGAAAGGAACTGACATTCATTAATCACCTACTATGTATCAGACACTGTATTAAATACTTTAAAAATATTCTCTTTGATTCTTATACCCCTGGAAGGCAAGTTTTAAGTTGAAGAAACTGAGGTAGAGAAAGATATAGTCACTTGCCGAGTAAGTGTCTGAGACCAGATTTGAAGTCAAGTCTTCATGAGTTCAGGTCCAGCACTCTATGCACTATACCATCAAGCTGATTTTATAGTTTAACTAAAAGTGATTATACAGTTTTCATTTAAATACCTCCTGTAAAGGATAACTCAGGGTCTCTTAAGGCATTGCATTCCACTTCTATATTTGTCTAATGCCACTAGGTGGTGTAGTGGATAGAGAACTGAAATCAGAAGACTCATCTTCATGAGTTGAAATTGGATCTCAAACACTTAGTAGTTGTGTTATCATGGGCATGTCACTTAAACCTGTTTGGCACAATTCTTCATCTATAAAATGAGTAAAAGGAAATGGCAAACTACTTCAATATATTTGCCAAGAAAACCCAAATGGAGTCATAAAAAGTAGACAAGACAAATAACTGAACAACAAAAATCACTGACTCCAAACAGCGGATAAATGTCTATTTGTTTAGTATATCTCATGTTGGGTACTTCATTTCAATTGTGATTTGAAAAAAGATTGTTATTGTGAAAAATGTGTGGACCTCATTGATAAGATTGAGTAGGAACTGTTTATTGAGATTTGGGCCATTCCAAATTAGATGAGGTTTCAGATAGCCACAAAACTCAACAGAATCTCTTACCTGTATCATTTTTCATGGTAAAGTTTTAGTATTAAACTAATTTCTTCTTCCTTTTAACTTAATACAACAACAACAACAAAAGGTAAATATATCGAATTAACTTCTAGGCTTTAGGATGAAATTTGTTCACATGTAATGGCAAGTAAATCGTATATAAGAGTGATCAGAGCTAGTTTGACTTCAATAGTCAAGAGGTACAATTAAAAAATCAGTATGAGTTAAATCAAAGATAACAGAGCTAAAAGAAATCTCAGAATTGTCTTATAATTGAGGAATTTGAGATTCAAAGATTTTGAGTGACTTACCCATAGTTAATGTGTTAAAGTCAAGACTGAATTCAGATCCTTGGACTCTAAATCTAACACTTTTCCCACTGTATTGCTCTCAATAAACAATTAAAATAAGTATATAGTAATTATTTAAATAAATATATAGATATACATGTATATGTATATTTATATATACATAAATATGAATGTGCATGTACACATATATGAATAAATGTGTCAATATGAATGTACATGTACACACATATCTAAGTGTATATATAATATAAACATATAGATAGATAAACATGCAGTTACTCTAAACTTTAGAAAAGAGGACAACTACAATAAAGGAATAAAATGTGAAGGGAAGGATAAGAATAGATTAAAAAATCAAACAGTTTGCTCTTCTGGGTCATGTTAGCAATATCATGGAGAACTAGATATTTTCTCTGATCCCTAAGACCTCTTAAAACTCTCCAAAACAGAAATTAAGCCACAATGATAAAGCAACTTCAACTGTCTTCATGATCTAGGACACCATAATCCATAAAAGAAAAAGTATTTTTAAAAAAATTCCTAAAACCTATGAACTGATACTCACTGACCTTGAGCTCATATAGTTTTCCTCCTCAGCTTCCCAAACTACCCCAGAAGGATTAGAAGGTTGTCGTCTTTTGATTGGCACAATAAAATTCAGCCCCCTACCCTAGTCCTATTTCCCTCTTTCCAGTCAAAAATTTGCCTGGATCTCAGCTGAGAGCCAGCATAGCAATAGTCCTTCAGGAACTTGCTGTGAGTTCCAACCTCTCTACAAAAGCCCTGTGGAACTTTGAACTAATATACTAGGAAAGATGACTCTGGAGTATCAGTGCAGTAGTACTTTTTTGTGCTGGGTCAAAGAATTAAGAAACTTAGGGAATAGGACAAGATACCTATTAGGAAAAAAAAATATCACTGGGGTGTAGAATTATGTGGCACTTTACTAAGCATGAGGAAAAGAGCATCCAGGTAGGAATATCTTGGACCACTCAAAGGTCACATGGGTCAGAGACATAAGTTGGTGAACCTTGAATTGCCCAGTATAGGAAGAGACTGAGATACTTGGAGATCCAGCTCCCCAAGGAAACTCCCATCAGAAAGGACAGAGTCAGAAAGAAAGCAACAGGGGAAATCTGTTGGGGGCGGGGGGGGAGGAGAGAATGAGAAGAGACTGATATTACCAAAGATCTCAGGGGGGAAAAACTAAAGACTTTTAATATGGACAGAAAAATCGATGGAGAAAACATTAATAACAGAAGGGAATATAGCCTACAGATAATAGTAAATTAATTCAGGCAACTATGAATAAATACTGAAAAAGAGAAAACAGAGGACTTTGTACAAATTTAGGAGAACATGGATCTATATCACAATCTTCCTGAGGAATTCAAAAGAGGAATGAAAATTATGATAACAGAATGTATGACTTTTACAGCAAAAATAATGGACAGGATTGAAAAAATTAGATTCAAAAACACAATGAAGCAAAATATAGAAGTAAAGCATAAAACAATTACTAAAATGTTCTTTATATAAGCAAAAATACTGACCTTGAAGATAGGATATACAGAAACAACCTAAAGATCATAATTTTCACAGAAGAAAACAACAGAATAAAAAACATTAACATCATAGTGAAAGAAATAATAAAAAGAGAATTGCCCACAATTACTGAAAATAGAAAATGAAATACAATTGAAAGAATTCACAGATCACATCCAGGAAAAAAACCAAGGCTACAAACTTCAGGACACGTAGTGGTTAAACTGAACAATTCCATTCAAAAACAAATTATAAAAATGATCAATAGAAAGGCCTTCAAATACAAAGGAAAGCAAATTCAAACATAATCCAGCACCTACAAGAAAGATATAAGGAGGAAAAGAAATGGAAATAGGCTTAGGATACAGTCTAAGATGATCTACCCTGCAAATTTGAGCATCATTACATATGAAAAAAGGGACATTCAATAATGAAGAGGTATTTAAAATATTTTCAGAAAGAAAACCAAAACTGGGGGCAGTTAGGTGGTGCAATGGATAGAGCACCGGCCCTGGAGTCAGGAGTACCTGAGTTCGAAGCTGGCCTCACACACTTAATAATTACCTAGCTGTGTGGCCTTGGGCAAGTCACTTAACCCCATTTGCCTTGCAAAAACCTAAAAAAAACCCCAAAACTGAAGAGATTATTTCCTTTTCAACTAACACAAAAACCATAAATCCAGTGGTGAGGGATTGAAACAAGTGACAACAGATAGATGAGTAAAAAATACTTCTTTCTAAAGCATACAAGGACATTGGAGTGAAGGCAGAAATTTGGTGCTTAGCATTGAAGAGGTGGCCATGGGTCATTATGAGAAGTTGGCAGTCGGCTGCCCATAGATGAATTTTTATTTTTTGTGTGTGAAATCCCACAACAGAAGATACATGAAAATGGCAGGCGGAGTGGGAGAGGAAAAAGAGAAGACTGTATAATGTGCCCAGATCAAATAAAAAGTTAACAATGAAGGGAAATTGGATCTTGTGATCTCAGAAAAATAAATGAATCTAAAAGGAAGTAGATTAGGAGGAGTGAGGAAAGTTTAAAAAGGGGGGAGAAGGAAAAGAAAGGAGGCCTTTCTACTAGAAAGGATTCCACTGATGAATGCTATAAATGAAAAGAGATAGTCTATGAAAGAAGATGGAGACTTTGTACTAGATAAAGCCTGGGGGATGTGGTGTTTGAAAAATCTAGTCATCTTACCTCAATAGAGGTGAAAGATCAAATTCCTTTGGGAAAATTGACCCCTGAGAAATAAGAAAGCATGTTCTCAGAGAGGAGATTTTGAGGCAAATAAGGTGGTGGGGAGGCAACCCAGGGAGAATATGGATCAGTGATGTGTTGCATAATCAATTGCATGGTGAGGGAGAGCCTTTACCAAGGTCTGATGTCTTCTTTGACAACTGTAATAATAGACATTATTCTAGGAGTAAGAGAAATTGGAAGAAGGGAATCTATGGGACAAATTTGATAAGTCAGTATTAGAAACTTCCTGGATTGAAGACTATAGAATAAATACATTAAAAAACTTTGGTTGAATGAGAAATACAAAGAAAAGTGAGGGGAAAAAAAGGTAATGTATAGGTGGCCAGAATCAGAGAATGATTCTTTAGGTAGAAAGGATAGATAATGAAGAGAGTGAACAAAATGTTTTTTTAAAGGGGCGCAGAATTGATATTTTAAAATCTGAGAGAATAGTTGAAGGAAAGGAGAGTAAGAAGATATTTGATTAATTTTAAGGGAAGAAAGGTAAGATGAAGTATATATTCAAAGACAATAGAGAGAAAAAGGAAATAAATAAAACTCCAAAGGAAAAAGGGTAACATATAGTTGGAGGTTTGAGGTAGAAAGAGCCAGTAAGAACAGGACCTTAAAAAAAGATTTAGGTAAAGTAACAGATGAAAAATAGTACTATGTTTACAGAAAGGGAAAGACAAAATTATAACTTGAAAAAATAGAGACAGATGGAGGAAAATATAAACCTATCTCTCATAACTTTAAATGTGAATGAATTAACAATCCAATAAAGTGAAAAGGAAGAAAGGACAGATTGGATAAGAAAATAAAACCCTAAAAACTCTTTCTCAAAAGAAATACATTTATAAAACAAAGGCATATACAAAATAAAACTTAGGGGATGGGAAAAAGAATTTATTTCAATCAAGTAAATGTACAAAAGAAGAAGTTGCACTCATCATATTTGATAAAGTAAAAATGAACTTTCAAAAAGTAATTATATTATGTTGAAAGGAACCATAGACCACACACAAATACCAGTAATTCACCTGTATACTCCAAATGTCTTAGCCTACAAATTCATGAAAGAAAAAATGTGAACTGCCAAAAGACATAGAAAGTAACACAATAGTGTAAGATGGCTTCAATACATCTTTCTCAGTTTTTGATAGATTTAACAGAAAGATAAAGAAAAGAGAAAATAAGGAAATTAAGAATTTTTTAGTGAAACTAGAGTTAAAAGACTCATAATATCTTTTAAATGAGGCAGCAGATTAATACATAAATTTTTCAGTATCACATGAATCTCTTTACAAAAATTGACTATGGACTAAGGCATAAGATACTATAAACAACTTTACAAGGCAGAAATAGTTAATATACATTTTTAACACAATAAAAACAATAATTGATTCAAGGACCACACATATACACACACAAACACACACACACACACACACACACACACACACACACACGCACACACTCACAAAGATATATACCCAAATAAAACCTTAGCAATAAAATCCTAAATAATGAATGGGCCAAAGAACAAATCAGAATTAATTAATAGCTATGTTAAAGATAATTATATGAGTGAAAAAATATATCAAAATTCCTGGTAAGCAGCCAATGCAGACCTCAAATGGAGTATTGCATCTTTACAAAATTATATTTAAAAAATAAAAAAAGAGAGGATTAATGAACTAGATATGCATTTTTGAAAATTAGAAAGTAAAAAAATGAAGAAATATAAAAATAAGCACAGAAGAGGAGACATTTAAATTTTGAGGGGAAATAGATATAGAAAACAAAAAATGATGACTGCAAACAAAATTGATTCTTTGGAATAACTAATAAAATTTATAAATTATTAGTTCATCTGATTGAAAAGAAGAGAGAGTAGAAAATCAAATCAGCAAATTAGCAAATGAACAAGATGAAATCACAGAAAATCCAGAAGAAATAAAAAATAACCAAACATACATAGTTATATGCTAACCAAACTGAAAGCACAAAAAATAGAGAAAAGTATTCAAAATATGAAATACCCAAACCAGATGGAAATCATAAAGAACCCAATATGAGAAAAGGAAATAGATCTAAGTGTAAAAGAACTACCAAAGAAAAATAACTCCTGATCCTGATGGATTCATAGGAGAATTCTATCAAATATTTAAAAGAACAGTCAACACACATAATTCACAAAATATTCTTAAAAATTGAGAAAAAAAGCACTCAACCAGAATCCTTTAGTGAGTATTGTATTGTACGGTACAGTAACATTTATTTAAAAAAAAGACACATTCAAAATAAAACTTAGGGGATGGGAAAAATAATTTACTTCCATCAAGTGAATCTAAAAAAAGTAGAAGTTGCACTCATCATATGAAACCAATATCATGAATGAACATTGATTAAAAGATTCTAAACAAAATCTTTTCCCACAGATTAAAACAATTTACTCAAAAAAGCATCCATTATGAGAAAGTAGGATTTATACTAGGGAGGTAAGATTCATTCAACAATGGGAAAACAATAAAGATAATCATATCAAAAACCAAAATATCTGGGGGTGGCTAGGTGGCACAGTGGATAGATCACTGGCCCTGGAGTCAGGAGTACCTGAGTTCAAATCCGGCCTCAGACATTTAATAATTACCTAGCTGTGTGGCCTTGGGCAAGCCACTTGACCCCATTATTTGCCTTGCAAAAACCTAAAATATTAAAAATTTAAAAAAATCAAAATATACATCTCAATAAATACAGAAAAAGTCTTTGACAAAGTATAACCTTACAAACTAGACATACAGAAACCCTTTCCAATATAAAAGCATCTATCTAACACCAAAGGTAAGTATATTTTACAATGGGGATTCACTAGAACCTTTTCCAATAAATTCAAAAGTGAACCATGGATGTCTGCTCTTCATACTATTGTGTATATAATTATAGAAATGCTAGTAATAGCAATAAGAGAAGAGAAAGAGAATATAAACATAAAGATAGGTAAGGGAGAAATACAACTATTTCTATTTGCTGATAATATAATGATTAATTTGGAAAATCCTAGAGAATCAGTAAAGGTATTCACTAAAGCAATTGCTTCAGTAAAGTTTCAGGCTAAAAATAAACTCTATGAAATAAAAGGCATTTAAAAACAATAACAAAACAGAAGAACCAATAATAGCAAGGGAAAGTCCATTGCAAATCAATGAAAAATGAAAAAAAATGTTAGTTGGTCAATATATCAAAGGACACAAAAGACTTGAATAGATTCATTTACAAGCACTCCTTAAAAAAAGAACAATTAAAATAGCTGCAGAAATATCCAATGCTTATGGCTATACTATGCCAATATAATCAAAATGGCAATATACACAACTTGGAGTTATGATAAAGGTCTCATTTCTAAAATATATATATATATAGAGAGAATTACATCAAATTTATAAGGTTACAAATTGATTGATAAATGATCAAAGGATATGAATAGACAGGTTTCAAATGAAGAAATTAAAATTATATATAATCATATGAAAAATGATCCAAATCATTATCGATTAGAGAAATACAAATTAAAACAACTCTGAGGTATCAACTCATACCTATCAGATTGGCTAAGTTGACAAAAAGGGAAAATGATAGATTTTGGAGAGATTGTGGGAGGATTAGAACATTAATGCCTTGCTGGTAGAATTGTGAACTGATCTAACCGTTTTGGAGAGCAATGTGGGCCTATGCACAAAGAGCAATAAAATTGTTGATATCCTTTGACCCAGCAGTTCTAATTCTAGGCCCATATAGAGAAGAAATCATAAAAATTTTAAAAGTCTCACAAGTTACAAAATATTCAAAGCAGGAAATTGATGGGGAATGGTTAAGCAAGTTATGGTACATAAATACTATGGCATATTATTGTTCCATAAGAAACCATAAATGGTCAAACTCTAGAGAAGCATGGAATGAGTTACAAGATCTGATGCTGAGTGATGGGAGCAGAACCAAGATAATAATATACATATTAGCAACAACATTGTGAAATGATCAGCCTTGATGGAAGCAGCTCCTCTCAGCAGTTCAGAGAGCTAGGACAAACGTATTAGACTGGCTACAAACAATGCTATCCCCATCCAAAGAAAGAGTAACAAAACAAAAAAACAAAAACAATTCATGTAAATCCTTCCAAGCTTCCCTGAATTCCCATCCCTCCTGTTTCTAATAGAACAAGAGTGTTCCATTACATACATATACCACAGTTTGTCCAGACATTCCCTTATTGAAGGACATTCACTTAATTTCCAATTCTTTGCCACCACAAACATGGCTGCTATTGATCGTTGTCCTTTTTGTTCATATTGGCCAACCTGAGAGACGTGAGGTTGTACCTTGGAGATGCTTTAATTTACAGATAGGTAATTATTTCAGATTTGAACTCAGGTCCTCCTGACTCCAGGGCCAGTGCTCTGCATCACCTAGCTGCCCATCTTTCCCTTAATCTTAATTCCCCATACCAAAAATGGCTAATCTGGCAATGTGTTTATCAAAAATATATAAGTACAATGTTAACCTGACTTGACCTTGAAGGGAGGAGGGATGGGAAGGGATGGTGGAAAAAAATTTTGTAACTTAAAAACATACATATGCATATGCATAAATGTTGAAAAACTTTCACATGTATTTGTAAAAATAAAAAAGATAAAAATTAAAAATGGCAATACAACCAAAATTAATTTACACCTTGATTGTTCAACCAATCAAATTTGTTTGAGGAGATCCTTTATAAGATTTAATAAAATAATAACAAGATTCATTTTAAAAAACAAAAAAATCTAGAATATCAAGGGAGATGATAAACAGTCAATTTTGGAGAGATTAGAAAATTGTTAGTGAACTCATGAAATGGCATAATCATTTTGGACACATTTTGTTTTCATATATGCATGCAAATAAAGGAATTTAAATGTTTTTTAACCAAAGATTCCATTAGTGGATATATATCCCAAAAGAAGACATGAATAAAATAAAAGTCCTCATATAATCCAAAATATTTATAGTAACACATTTTGTGATAGCTAAGAATTAGAAAAAAATAGATGTTCAACAACTGGAAAATTTATAAACAAGATATGGTACCTTAATTTAATGAAATATTAAAGTGATATAAAAATTATGTGAATACAGAGGAGTATAGAAAGATTTACATGAACTGTTTTAGAGTGAGGTAAGCAGGACCAAGAAAACAGTAAACACAGTAATTACAACAAGGTAAATAAAGAGATATAAGAAGATATTCCCAACTCACCTTTATAAGAAAGTGGTAGGTCTGCAGGTGTTAGAGGGCGCATGCCTTCATTTCTTTTCCACTATATTGACCAGTTTTACTGATCTCTAAAAATTACTCTTTGTAATAATAAAAAGACCCTCTGGAGGGGAGATAGAGAAAGAGAGAGATATAAAGAAAAACTAAAATGAGGTAAGAAACAGAATATAATGGTAATATTTAATATTTTTTAATTCACAGCACACAGGGTGTCTGAAGAATGTTTTTAAAAAACCAAAATAGAAATTTGCAGAAATCACTTCATACCTTTCAGATTGGTTAATATTACATAAAATGAAAATGAAAAATGCTGGAAAGGATGTAGGAGAATTAGACATAGATGTATTGTTGATGGAGTTTGAGAATTGATTCAACCATTCTGGAGAACAATTTGTATCAGTGCTGAAAGGGCCATAATACTGTGCATATCCTATGATTCAGCAATAACACTACTAAATCTGAATCCCAAAGATATTTTTTAACAGACCTATAGGTAGAAAAATGCTTTTAGTAAGCAGTTCTTTTAGTGTTGTTAAAGAATTGGAAATTGGGGGAATGCCCAAAAATTGCTGAATGGCTGAAAACATTATGGTAATTGATTGTGATAGAATACTCTTGGGTTATAAGAAATGATGAGCAAGATGATTTTAGAAAAACCTGGAAAGATTTAAATGAACTAAACAGAGAAGTGAACAGAAGCAATAGAACATAGTATTCAGTAGCAGCAATAATGGACAACATTCAACTGTGAAAGACTTAGCTATTCAAGATTATTCTAAAGGATTAAGTTGAAAAATGTTGTCCAACTCCACAGAAAGAACTGAATGAAAATCAAGGCATAATTTTTTAACTTCCTTTATTTTGCTTGATTTCTTTCTTTCTTTTTTTTCTTAGTCTGTGCTTTCTTTCACAACATAACTAATTTGAAAATAATATTGCATGGCTTCATGTGAGGAATATGTGAATGTGTTTGCCTTCCACAAGAATGTGAAGGGAGTTTTGTTAGTTTCTATTACAAAGACTAGGGTCTACCTATATTGGCGCCAATAGACAGGTATGTGACCATAAGACAAAAGACTTAATCCTCAACCTGATCAAAACCTAGTTCTTACACCCAAAGGGCAACAAAAATGTGCATACCCTTGGATCCAGCAATACCGCTACTGGCTCTATACCCTGAAGAGATGAAGAAAAAGGGTAAAAACATCACTTGTACAAAAATATTCATAACAGCCCTGTTTGTGGTGGCAAAGAATTGGAAATCAAGTAAATGTCCCTCAATTGGGGAATGGCTTAGCAAACTGTGGTATATTTATGTCATGGAACACTATTGTTCTATTAGAAACCAGGAGGAATGGGAACTCAGGGAAGCCTGGAGGGATTTGCATGAACTGATTCTGAGTGAGATGAGCAGAACCAGAAAAATATTGTACACCCTAACAGCAACATGCGGGCAATGATCAACCTTGATGGACTCACTCATTCCATCAGTGCAACAGTCAGAGACAATTTGAGGCTGTCTACAATGGAGAATACCATCTGTATCCAGAGAAACAACTGTGGAGTTTTAACAAAGACAAAGGACTCTTACCTTAAATTTAGAAAAAAAAAATCTGATATCTTATTGTCTTATTTTGCTATCTCTTATACTTTATGGTTCTTCCTTAAGGATACGATCTCCCTCTCATCACACTCAATTTGGATCAATGTATACCAGGAGAACAATGTAAAGACTGACAGATTGCCTTCTATGGGGGGGGGGGGAGGGAAGTAAGATTAGGGGAAAAACTGTAAAACTCAAAATAAATGAGATCTTTAATAAAGAAAAAAAGAAAATAAACCTAGTTTTGAGTTAACATAGGGTTTGCATCATTCTCCATTGTTCATGCTCAAGGAGATTACTGTTCCCTCCCCTGTGCTTATTAGTATAATGAGCAGGGCAGGGAAAAATGTATGGAGATGATTGTGCCAATTAGATTGTGACCATGGTCAATGATTGGCATGAAGGAGGAGGAACAAGCCTTCTAAACCACATATAAGACCCAATTTCATCGTGATTTGGTACCCCTCTTTCCTTAAGAGAGAGGTGGTCCTTTTCTTATGTCTTACTAAAAGCCATTTTAATCACTCTAGACAGTATTTATGAATCATTTATAACATCCTACATGTCAAATTGCTTGGCTCAGGGAGAGAGGAAATGAATAAGGAAGGAATTTTACATTGTAAATTTTAAAAATAAATGTTAAACATATTTTATGTGTAATTGGAAAAATAAAATATTATTTTAAAAATAAAATACTGAAAATAAATAACATTTTGATAGAAGCTCAAACTTCTCCTCATTCTTTCAACAAATACTTATCCAAACATCTACTATATACCCTGCTTGGAAAAATACACTATTGAAAAACTGAAAATACATAAGGAGATTCATAGGTTATGAAAACTACACTGTATAAAAAACTAGAAATCAGGTGAATCATAAGAGTGTGCATGAAAGACCAATGCAAATAACAAACTTTTCTTTATATATGCAATCTATAAAACCAAACCAAACCAAAACAAAACAAAACCAATATGGGCCTAATAAATCTCAGTTATGTTTAATTGTAAAGAAGTACTGAATCTGAATATTCAAAAGATGATGATGTCATCTAGGAAGCTGTGTGAAAGGTTTTGAAAAAGAAGTTCGACACTACAAAGAGAAACAAGAAAAGGAGAATAAAAGAGGTAGGAGGAGAAAGGGGAAATATCTGGAGGACCATGAGGATCTGTCTGGAGAAAGGACTTCTTCCTATGGTGTTTGTATATTTGAGGTCTGTTTTATTATGACCTGATGCTGTTGTTGGATCTCTGACCTTGAAGCAGCAGGAGTGTGCCTTGCCTACCGAAACCTTCCCCACTCTAGAATCCAACCACCCGAATATGGGGTAATTCCTAGGATACTTCACTCTTTCTATTTTGGGAAATAGCAGATGCAAAATTCTGATTCTTATTTGAGTTTTCTTGATACTTAATCCTGCATTTCCTTTTACAACAAATTGTTCTTGTTCATCCCTACAATGTGTTGTTAGAGGATGAAACTTAGCTAGTTTTGGCTGAGTACAATGTTCAGAGAAGAAAAATATGGGCTCAAAGCCATGGTTGAATAGATAATAAACCTAAACCAGACACCAGGGAACTGAGTGTGATCCACAGGCATAATATATATTATATATTTTAGTATGTTTTGTTTTGTTATATCATGTTGTATCATATGAATCATATCATACTATATTTATTATATTATATACTGAAAAAAATTTTCTTAGCCATGGTCTAGGGATTTTTTCCCTTACTGCAAGTATCCTCTGAGTAAGAGGGTAGGGAACTATTTTGGTGTCTCCACATTTGTAAGAATATGGAGAGGTGTAAGAATGAACACCACTTTCTGTTTTCAAGGCTCTTATCCTATTGCAACTCACTGGGGACCCTAGAAAACATACTCTAACAACCTTGGTAAAAAAACTAAGAGCCCAGAGAGGCCAGCAATATCATTTTCCCAGCTATGTCTAATATCCCAGCTTCAATATGTTACCAAATTCACTCTAGCAGCATTCTAATTCTGGTACCTAACCCTTTTCTGATCTGAACTAATCCTTCTTTGCTAAATAATTTCATCCGGAAAATGATTGTATGGGTCAAGGGAAATGGATAACTTGGGTCTACACAATAATATTTGTATATTATTTTATACCTCTATCATTTTCCCTTCTCTGAATTTTATCACTCTCAGTAAAACAAATTATATAACCTATTTCTAACTGCTTGATACTATGCTGCCAAGACAGGTACATACATATCTGTTTTCATCAGTGATTTCTCAAAGTGACTAGCATCAAGCAGATTCATTGTTTTTAGAGAAGAATCTATAGTGATAGATGGTTTTGATACAAAAAAGAATTAGTCACAAAGTTTTGGTTTATAGATATGCTTGCTACATGAGTATTCAGAATCACAAATTCTAAGACTAAGGCAGCAGGTTATCTTCCATGAAAAGTACATAGCTTTTGAAATCCCATCCATCCCTTGTGCTTCTGAAATACTCAGACCATCTTGAGCTGCAGGAAACCAAGTGAACTCTATGCATCTATTATCATTTTTCCTTGAATGACCCAAAACCCTGTTGATTGTAAGGAAAAGTGCATCCTCTAGATATATTTTTACTTTCCTCTAAGTTGTTTTGCCTTTGAAATACAAATCAAATATGAGCATAGGTCCAATAGAATGCTCCCCCTTCCTTGTATAAGAATTCTATCTACCAAGAAGCAATGGAGGCATAATAAGGGATATAATTACCTTGAGGGGACAAATTACTGTGCCAAGGTATCTCTTGTCAGGGGAAGAAAATTAGCAAAAGCTTTTAAGAATACTCCAAATCAAAAATCATTAAAGACAAACTAGATAATTTTTATTACATTAAATTAAAAAGCTTCTGCACAGACAAAACCACTTTAACCAAGATCAAAAGAAATGTAGTAAATTGGAAAACAATTTTTACAACTAGTATTTCTGACAAAGGAATCGTTTCTAAAATATACAGAGAACTGAGTCAAATTTTTAAAAAAAGCCATTTCCCAATTGACAAATGATCAAAGGATATGCAAAGGCAATTTGCAGATGAGGAAATCAAAGCAATTCATAGTCAGATGAAAAATTGCTCCAAATCATTACTCATTAAAGAAATGCAAATTAAAGCATCTATGAGATATCACCTCACACCTCTCAGACTGGCCAGTATGACCAGAAAGATAATGATCAATGTTGGAAGGGATGTGGGGAATGGGACACTGTTGGTGGAGCTGTGAACTCACAAACCTTTCTGGAGAGTAATTTGGGATTATGCCCAAAGGGCAACAAAAATGTGCATACTATTTGACGCAGCAATACCACTACTGGGTCTATACCCTGAAGAGATGATGAAAAAGGGTAAAAACATCACTTTTACAAAAGTATTCATAGCAGCCCTGTTTGTGGTGGCAAAAAATTGGAAATGAAGTGAATGTCCTTCAATTGGGGAATGGTTTAACAAACTGTGGTATATATATATGTCATGGAACACTATTGTTCTATTAGAAATCAAGAGGAATGGGAATTCAGGGAAGCCTGGAAGGATTTGCATGAACTGATGCTGAGTGAGATGAGCAGAACCAGAAAAATATTATACGCCATAAAAGCAACATGGGGGTAATGATCAGCCTTCATGGACTTGCTCATTCCATCAGTGCAACAACCAGGGTCAATTTTGGGCTATCTGCAAAGGAGAATACCATCTGTATCCAAAGAAAGAATTATGGACTTTAGACAAAGACCAAGGACTATTACCGTTAATTTATGGGGGAAAAGGTTATCTTATTATGTAATTTTACTATCTTATACTTTATTTCTCTTCCTTAAGCATATGATTTCTCTGTCATCACATTCAACTGAGATCAATGTATACCATGGAAACAATGTAAAGACTAACAGAATGCCTTCTGTGGGGGAGGGGGAAGGGAAGCAAGAATGGGGGAAAAATTGTAAAACTCAAAATAAATCAAATCTTTCTTAAAAAATGTTCCAAATCACTAGTAAACAGTGAAATGCAAATTAAAACAACTTTGAAGTTTTACCTTATCCAAGTCATATTGGCAATGATAACAAAAGACAAAAATGCCAAATGTTGGAAGGGATGTGTGAAATAAGACACATTAATGCAAAGCTGTGGAGTTATAAATCCATTTAGTCATTCTAAAAGCAATTAGAAAAATACTAAAATGATCAGTAAAGCACCATATTACCCAGTAATACCACTGCTAAATGTATATATATCCCCAAAGGGTCAAAAACAGTGTGAAAAATCCAAATATGTGGTGGAGTGGATTGGAATACCTTATAAGGAACTGGGTTTATGCTCTTTGGTTTTAGAGGCAGGTAGAGACATGTTTTCAAAGTTGCACATTCATTTTAGAGATCAGAGCATATGACCTCACCTAGGAAGTCAAATACTTAAGCTAAGTTCCACACATAGGAAAGACACTTTAAAAAAGGAACTGCTAAACAGATTTCATTTTCAACTCAGTTTACACTGGATAAAGAACAGGTCAAAGTTCTGTCTTTCTCACTAGCCAGGACATGGTTTGGACTTGCTGGTTCAAAGATGATTCCTTCTATGATCATCTCACCATTTGAAAAGGAAAGCTGCAGAAATAAAACTCCTACCAATAAGCCTCCTCCAAACTCCTTACTTCTCCAACTCATGAGGAAGTCGCCAAAGGTAAAATCATACATTTTTCAGGTCTGCTGTCTAATGACCTATATATATATGCTTATAGAAAGAAATCTGATAATAAAAATAGCAATTTAGATCGACATTTTAAGGATCATTCTTGTTCCTCATAACCACCCCTCAGAACTAAATGTCATCCCATTTTACAAATGAGAAAAACTGAGATTGAGAGAAGTTAAGTGATTTGCCCAATGCAGCACAACTCAAAGACAATAAGTATTTCAGTCAGATTTGAATTCAGGTTTTTCTAACTCTAAACACACCACTTTATTCAGTGAACAATCTAACTACTCCTACAAAAGAAGGAGGTGAGGCAAAAGGGTTAACCACACACTTTACCAGACTATCATCCAGTCTCAGTCCCTTAAGCATGAGTAGAAGTAGAAATTTTCTTCTCAGTTTACACTTTCTCTTGATTTCAACTAATGTGGACGCAGCTGTGGCTTCTATGAAGACGAATCTATACATCTAACCTTCTTGTCAGTCTTGAAGAACTTCAATCTTATATCACTAAATCCCTTATGGACCCTAGAATCTGTATATCCAAAAGACATTTCAATATGTCCAAAACACATCTTCATTACCTATCTTTTCCCTCTTCCCAACTTCCCTATTTCTGTAAAGATAACCACCTTTGTTCTATCACACAGGTTCAAAATTTTGGAATCATCATCAACTCTTCATTCTTTCCTACTTTCTCTAACTAATAAATTGCAAAATCTGGGCATTTTTATTTTTGGAGGGAGAGAGAAGTTTCTCTAACTCATACATAACTGCCACTATAATTCAGAGTATTATCACCTTTCATTAGATCATTGGAGGAGCCAAATTGATCACTCTGATCTTGCTACCCTTCTCTCCAATTTATCCTCTAAACCACTATTAAATTAATATTCCTACAGCAGAATTTTGTCTATTGTAGTCCCTTATTCAAAAAGCTTCAGTTGTTCCCTATTGTTTCTAGTTTCAATTATATTAAAAACATATTAATCATTTCATAATCTAGTGCAAAATTACCTTTCTTGACTAGTTATATATTACATCCCCTGATTCACATTATTTAACAAACTAGACTACTTGCTGCTCCCTGGACATTTTATTTCATTTTCCACTTCTGTCTTTTTCATAGGCTATTTTCCATGCCTGAATGTTCTCCCTCTCCAACTTTGGCTCTCAAATCCCTGGACCCAATTCAAGTTCAAGTTAGGATGCTGTCTCTTACATGAGGTTTATCCTGATCTACTTAATTATCGGTGTCATTTCTGATTCCTAAAATAAATTTTTGTTTGCTTTTAACATAGTTTAGCTTTACTTCTCCGTGTTCATACTGCAAGGTTCTTGGGGTTAGAAGCTATTTCTTGTTTTATCCTTGTATCCCGAACACCCAACATAGTGTCTTGTTCATAGTAGATATTAAATACTTATTGAATCAAAATGAATTGCAATAATAAAGTAGATGTGCTGGAAGATGTTTGACAATTTGCTTTATGGAAGAAAAAAGTACATGCAGGAGAGACTTTTAAGTTTGCTCTATATTAACATTTTCTCTATTGTTTTCTTACTTTCCAAGCTAGCCACAAAATAATAAATTGAGTCCTTATCTGTAGAATGGGCAAATTTGTGAAGTCTAAATTCTCACATTGAAAAATTAACAACTGACTTGTCTGAGATTATTTGAGCTGGCTCCAGTACACTCCTGCATAAACAGTATGTTTCAGCAAATAGAATATCATCTAAGTTCAAATCCTACTTCTACCACATTGCCTATGTGACCTTGGGTAAATCACTTTACCTCTCTGAGAATTTTACATTATTTTGAAGCCAAAGTAAAATGGTTTTACACTTTACATTTTATAAGTGTTACTTAACTCATTCTACAAAAGGCAAATAATAATGTCTACTTAAATACTTATATACTTCATAGGGATATGCAACATGCCAGCAGTTATCAACTTATTCATGTTATAGCATGATTATCCAAACGTGTTCAAGTAGTAAATAGTTCCTAGACCAGTTTGAGTTATTATTATTGTTGTGGATATGGTGGTAGTGGTATCATTTTTCAGTTATATCAACTGTTCCTGATCCCATTTGGAGTATTCTTGGCAAAGATATTAAATGCTGGTTTGCCATTTCTTTTTCAGTTCATTTTACAAAAGAGGGAAATAAGTCATCCAGAGTTAAATGCCTTTCCCAGTATTACATGGCAAGTGTCTGGGAAAGATTTGAACTCATGAAGATGAGTCTTCCTGACCTCAGGCCTAGCATTCTATCCTACCTCCCAAAGTTAAAACTATGAAAATTGAAAAATTATGAAAATTCATACTGTGAAATTCAGGTTTACTTTGCTTAGTTTTATAGATGTACACCTGAAAATAAGTATAAGCTAAGATTTTTTTAAATTGAATTTTATTTTAAATCATCAAAAGAGTTGATTCTATAATGGTTCCATTTTTTAATAATTTAATAAAATAAAGCCATTCCCCAATTGACAAATGATCAAAGGATATGCAAAGGCAATTTACAGATGAGGAGATCAAAGTAATTCATAGCCATATGAAAAAAATGCTCTAAATCATTAATTATTAGAGAAATGCAAATTAAAGCTGCTCTGAGGTACTACCTCACACCTCTCAGATTGGCCAATATGACCAGAAAGGACAATGATCATTGTTGGAAGGGATGTGGGAAATCTGGGACACTATTACACTGTTGGTGGAGCTCATCCAACCTTTCTGGAGAGCTATTTGGAACTACGCCCAAAGGGCAACAAAAATGTGCATATCCTTTGACCCAGCAATACCACTACTGGGTCTATATCCTGAAGAGATGAAGAAAAAGGGTAAAAACATTACTTGTACAAAAATATTCATAGCAGCCCTGTTTGTGGTGGCAAAGAATTGGAAACTGAGTAAATGTCCTTCAATTGGGTAAAGGCTTAGCAAACTGTGGTATATGTATGTCATGGAACACTATTGTGCTATTAGAAACCAGGAGGGGCAGGATTTCAGGGAAGCCTGGAGGGATTTGCATGAATGGATACTGAGATGAGCAGAACCAGAAAAACACTGTATACCCTAACAGCAACATGGGAATGATGATCAACCTTGAAGGACTTGCTCATTCCATCAGTGCAACAATCGGGAGCAATTTTGGGCTGCCTGCAAATGAGAGTGCCATCTGTATCTAGTTAAGGAGCTGTGGAGTTTGAACAAAGTTCAAGGACTATTCCCTTTAATTTAGAAAATAACAGATATCTTATTATCTGATCTTGTTACCTCTTAGAATTCTTGTCTCTTCTCTAAGGATATGATTTCTCTCTCATCACACACAATTTGGATCAAGGTACAATATGGAAACAAAGTAAAGACTGACAGATTGCTTTCTGTGGGGGGGGGAGGGAAGTAAGATTGGGGGGAAAATTATAAAACTGGAATAATATCTTTAATAAAAAATTAATGTACTTCAAAAAATAATCTAATAAAAGAAAAATTATTTAGGGTCAATAATTGCTTTTTGCTTACAGTACTCCTTAATGCTTTGACTTTTCAAAGAGTTCTGATTTATGTTAATTAGCATGTTCAATTCCCACAACAGTCTTTGGGGAGGGGGAAAGATGAAGTACATCCATCAGCTCTAATGGGCTTATCTCTATGTCATGGAAGGTCACAGAGAGGTGCTAAGGCACAAACTTGCACAGAGGAAGGTACTAATGCCTCACCACTTTTTAATTATAGAGCAGCCCAGAACTGCACAATGAGAGGGGGCTTGGATGGAAGGCCAACTAGAGTTGCTATAAAAAAAGAAAAACTGAGAGGAATTTTATAGTCATATGAGGGAGGGTGGGGGACATATAATAAAACTCTGCGTGTTCCATCTACAGATGGACACCATCTACAGATGACTCCCTATCTCTTCTCTAAGTTTCAATCACACATCTTTAGCACCCTACTTCTTATCTCAAAATAGATTTCCTGGAGACATGGCAAATTTTCTATGTTCAAAACTAAACTATCTTTTAACCAAAACATTATCTTGCACACTTCAATCCTTATGTCAGACACTATCCTTTTTCCAGCCTCTTAGATTTTTTTAAAAATTGTATTTATTTAAGACAATGGTATTAAGTGACTTGCCCAAGGTCACACAGCTAGGCAGTTATTAAGTGTCTGAGGTTGGTTTTGAACTCATGTCCTGACTCCAGGACCAGTGCACTGTACCACCTACCTGCCTCCTAAATTTTTAATTTCAGCATTGTCCCAGACATTCTCTTGCATCCCACATATTCAATCAGTTGCCTAACCTCTTCCTGATCTTTCTATCAACTTTACCTATAAATATAATGTATATCCTGAAAAACTGGTCTTCTTATATCAGAATATTTAAACTGAAATCATTGTTTTCACTTGTAACATCTTTTTGAAAAACTGGATGATACTGATGAATTGCTTGGGGAATTTTTTCATATCTCTTAATAAAGATTATTTGTTCAAGTAATATTACTGCAAAATGTCTTGTGATGAACTAACTATAAGTCATAATGAAAAAATGTAACCTTATTTTCCCAGTAAGTACTTCAGTAAGACCATATACTTCAAAGAGATTAAACAAGGTCAAAAAGTATTACTAGTGATACATAGATTCGATTTTTTGATCAGAAATGGAAACTTATTTTCAAATAATGACTACTTTTAATATATATTTAATCCTAGTACTCCATTACCAAAGCATTGCAATTGTGGCATCATTCATAATGAGCTGGCAACAAAGCCAGGAAATCATGGGTTAAAGCTTTGCCTCATGCATATTGACTGTATAATGCCAAGCAAGTCTCTTAACCTCTCAAAGTTCCTAAAACTCTGCAAGTTTGCAAGTTGGAGAGATATGACTTCTATTGACAGACAGGGAGTTACCTCCTCTGGGAATCTTCTATGTCAATGAAGAAGCAGATTCAGTTTCTATCACCTATCTCTCTGATAGTCACATGCAAGGAGTCCCAAAAGTCTTAGCTATTTAAGCACTAAGGTTTTTGGACCAGCCTAGAGCTTTGGGAAAGTAAAGGAATATGCAGGGTTTTATTGTACTTCCCCCACCCTCCCTCAAGTGACTATAAAATTCCTCTCAGTTTTTCTTTTTTTATAGCAACTCTATTGTTGGCCTTCCATCCAAGCTCCCTCTCATTGAGCAGTTCTGGGATGCTCTATAATTAGAAAGTGGTGAGGCATTAGTACCTTCCTCTGGGCAAGTTTGTGCCTTAGTACCTCTCTGTGACCTTCCATGCTAATTAAACTGCATGAGAGAATAAAGAACATTGGTACTTAACTAAAATAAAAAGCAATTAGGTAGAAACATTTGGAGATGATTGTATGTTAATAAGAAATCTTAATCAATGTGAATGCCAGTGAGACCAACAGAAGTTCCTTTGAAGGCTTAACATTTTCTTATAAAAAAGAAAGACAAATTTGACTGTGCCCTGGGAGACAGACACACAGATGTGGGTACATGCAAAACCATTTGATTTATATACAGGCATCAGGGAAATCTGATGACTAATTTTAGTCTCTCTGTTTTCTGGACATTATCAAAATATCCCTGGAGGCAAGTATGCCTTACTTTCAAGGACCTTAATTGAGAGTACTTTGTATCTTCATCCAAGAAATCATAATCACATTATAAATATTATTGCATTAACCTCATCATCTCTCTTCTATTCCAGGAAGACAGCTGATCATTTGAATTATGATTTTTAAAGAGAAACTAAAGCTTAGTGAGGCCAGGAGGCTGAAGCATGTCTACGAAGTCAGCATAACACAAAATGAGAACAATAATGCCAGCACTAAAGATAAGTCAAAGTCCATCTGATTTATGGAAATTATAGGGGGTTTTTAATATGATTTTAAACATTATCTTTGGGTTTTTTGTTGTCTTTGCAAGGCAATGGGGTTAAGTGACTTACCCAAGCTTACACAGCTAGGTAATTATTGAGTATCTGAAGTCATATTTGAACTCAGGCCCTCCTGATTCCAGGGCCAGTGCTCTATCCACTGCACCACTTAGGTGCCCCTAAACATTATTTTAATCAATGTCATTGCTAAGAATTAGTTTTGTATACTAGCATGACTCTTAGTAGAAAGCAGAATGGTGGAGGTTCATGAGATTGTACCTTAGGGCATACCCTCAAGTTCTGAGAGTAACTGACCTCTCAGGCATGTAAACCTTGAATATCAGTACAAATCAGAGGAGTAACCAAGAGAATGCACACTCTGTGGCTAATTCACAATAGCTTACAAAATCAAACTACATGAGTCTGCATCAGCAACTTTAATTTCATGAAACTTGGTCATCTATGTGAGATTAAATAAATTGCCCATGGTCACACAGCTAGTAATTTTAAATTTACAAGGGTAGAATTGAACTCAGGATTGTCTGATTCCATGTCTACTGCTCTATTCAGTGTTTCACATAATTGTCACTATGTATACAGTTATACAGCCTCTCATTGGCAAGGGAACTACTGAAAAATGAACTTTTTCCTCAAACAAGAAGGAGAAAGTAAAGCAATATGGGAGGAGGAAGCCCATAAAGACAAGAGAATACCAAAATCTTTTGTTTTGCTCCAAAAAGGGAGGAGAAAAGGGTGAGGCTTATAGGCACAAGCCACAAACTGATAGAAAGGAAGGGTATTGCTATCTCAAACTGAATATAATCTATAACTGCAATTTTTATGAACCAAATAATAGAAAGCTGTGCTTGTAAAAGGTAGGTGACAAAAACAAGCAACAACTTGCTATGCCTCTCAAGTAAATCCAGGTAGGTACATCTATTACTTAGGAGTTGTTGAATATGTCAATGAGTTTCACACTGAAGGTGAAAGCCAATTAATTATTGCATTTGCAAACCTTTTTAATCATACTAGCAACATCCCTGAACATATCACTATGTCATAGGGAACTATTCCTTTTACGTGGTGTAACTGTAAGTGATTTGTCAGGTTCTCTTTTTTTCCTTAGAATCTAGATGATTTCTGTGCTAAAAATAATGAATTCAATCAATATTTATTAAATCTCTAATATCTGTAAGGTATCCTGGTATGCCCTGGAGATGAAATAGACAAAAAGAAAAAAGAAGAAAAAAATCTCTCTTCTCTCAAGAAAACTTGGATTCAAGGTAGAGAGGAAAACCTAAGCTATTATTTGAAGAAATCTAGGAACCTAAGAGGTACTGTTAAGGGGAAAATTTTTTTTTCCTTATATTGAGACCATTTGGTCAAAGGCATGAATATAGGAGATGGAGTGTTATGTATTCACCTTTGTTATTCATGCTCATACAAGCTCTCATCTCTGAATCTCAAGAAAAAAGATTCTTCAAGTCTTTAAACCTTTTGTTGAAATCTTATAATCTCATCATTAATTTGACAAAAATATTATAAACTTACATAATGCTAACTTCAAAGGTGTCACTATGATCCAGAAATCTGATGTTGAAGTAATTTTAAGGAAAATATTGAACATAAACCAGTGTCAGGGCTATCTCAGAAACTAGTTGGGTATTGCTATATTAATGAGAAATCTTTGTTACATCAATGATAAATTGCAATCATAACAAAATTGATATATGTCTTCAAAATATAGATTCTAATATGGTCTGGGCATCTATTGTATATTATAATAGCCATCCTTTTCCAAAACAGGAATAACCATGGCTTATTTTTTAATATGCTGAGTTGATACCACTATTCAATTTTATTGACTGCTCCAACCCCATTTTAAAGACTTGCTTGTGATTTGTTCTAGGTTTAAAAATAACTAGCCAACTTCCTGCTACAATCTGAGTGTTCTATGTGTAAATTCTAAAGCTATTAAAAGAAATAAAGTCTCTCTGATGTTGAACAGTTTCATTTTCAACCTATCTACACAAAGTTCAAGAAATTAAAGTAAACAATTTCGGGGATGTGTCATTTATTAGTGTAAATTCAAGGTAGAATCAAATGACAAGTCAAAAATACTTTTTTAAATTTTTAAAGAGGAAATTATAATTTTTTGTCCTTCATTTTCGTAGAGACAACAACATCAGGAAGGTGATGCCATGACAAGCACATGAATTGTATTTGAGTAAGGGGATGCTGTGCTAAGTCACCAACCTCACTTTCTCCTCCAAATAAGCCAGTGGTCAGATAAGAACCCAGTAAAACTGGAGAAGACTAGCTAGTGTCAAATGTCTCAGGCTAGATTCAAACTCCTGTCCTTCTGACTCTATGGCAAGTGTTCTATCTGCTGTGCCTCCTAGTTGCCCTAAAAGGAAATTAATTCCTCTACAAACAGTATTTTGAAAGGAATTAATTTCCCCACTAATATTATTGATTTAATTTTTCCTAGATACAGGATTTCTTTTAGTTAAATGAAACAATGAATTTTGCACTCAAAAATTTTAAACAAGCTTTAGAATAAAAAACAAGTTATTGATTCCTATTTATCACTTCTATTTATCCTCCTAAGAGTTATGAAAACTATTATAAGTCTATTTCTATTTTATTCAATATTATATCATACAGTGAGAGTATATGTGTGTGTTCTTTTTCTATGTAACTACAATGTGAGAAGAGAATCAAAATGATAATGAAACTCTTATCTTCATTGGATAGTTTATTAGTTGAACACTAGAATTAAGACATAATTAAGTCATATGTACTCAGTGGAAACTATTCCAGATAATAAAACAATTCTCTGGACATGTTCAATAGCCTTGGAATTGAGGAATGATTTGTCATAGCCACATCCCAGGGGCAATGACCAAACAGAAGAAGCAAAGAGTAATGCATAAAATTTCAGTCCTCAAACAGCTAAAATGCATTGTTTGGGGTTCTGGGTAAAGAAAGGGTTCTATTGCCTTAACGACCAGTAAGAGAAAGCAAGTTGATGATCAACAACCAAGCAGAAAGTCAAGGGTTTGAACTGGGCAATGTGACGGCGTCATCCATGTGAAAGAATCAACAATCAGAAGACATCAGGTTGTTTTCAGAGGGAAAAAGGAAATTGAAGATGTGCAAAATATCAGCCAGTAGAAGTCACTGAGAGATCAAAAGTCAAGCAACCTAAAGTCAACCACTTCCATTTACAATTAGTTTTGTCAAGATTCATAAGATGGACGACAGATCCTTCTTAAATGGACAATATTGTCTACTAGAAAGACTCAAAGAAGAATCAGAAGTTAATTTCATTCTGAATAATTACTTTTCCCTACCTCACTTCACTTAATGGGGTAGGAATACTTGAGGTAGAAATACTTGTAATTATGCACATCATAAAAGAAAGAAATCAGCTTCTTATGAATAGGAAAAAAACAATAACCTTAGATTTTTGACTTAGATTCTTAGGGTACATTCAATTTTGTTGATAGTATTGTCATAGTAATAGTGATGATGGTGATGATGATGACACTAATTTAGTATTTTAAGAATGATAAAAAGCTTTCCCTAAAGTAATCATAAAATAATTTTAATAATATGACTATTATCAACCCATTTTATTGATGATGAAACTGACTCAAATGACCTGACTTTAAGTCACACAGTTGTCCAGTATTAAGTTCATTTTTATATCATACTACTCTTCTTGCAGGAAAAGAAACAGAGCAAAATGTTAAATGCTAAGGGACAATAATAAAGCAATTCTTAAACAGTATGCATGATTTCACATGAGGAATATTCAAAAGCTCAGAATCCTAAGTTTAATTTGTGCCACACACAGTCAGAAGTCCCTCCATATAATGGAAAATCCTTATAACATAGAATTATGTTATACCCACCAAGGAAGATTATCACATTTTTAGCAACGGAAATAGTCTGTGCCAATTTCTGAAAGAACAAATTTCATTTGCCTACTTAGAGTACCACCATTATGGAGGATGCATAGTCACAGCTCCTAAAAGGAAGAAACGATGATTAATTCTCCTTAGAATGTCAAACACAGCACTTGGTTTTCCATTATGATGATTATCATCAAGAAGATGATAAGCCTTCTCCCCAAAACAGTCCCTTCTGCTGCTTTTAAGAAAAAAGTAAAATATTCCTACCCCATACCCTGAAGAAAGACTCTATGGAAGCCATCCAAATGAAAGGGTAGCTGTTATGTTATCATCAATTTTGGTTAGCAGTCATTGATTGCTTCTATAGTACACTGTCATAATAAAAACATTTCAAATGTCATTTTAACCAGTTCTTAATAATAAGCAGATTTGACTTCCAGCCAAGATGGCAGAGAGAAGACAGGCACAGTTCTAAAGTCTCCTGATCTCTTCCCCATCTATCACATGAAACAAACCTCTTAAAAGAAATCTGAACCAGGAAACCCAGAAAGAAAAGCCAGGAGAGGAAAAACTACCTCAGGATTTGTCTCCCGCAGCAGCCTTGGCTGAGTACCGGGAGGTGAGTCTGAGCTCCCAGGGAAGATCAGCCAGACCAACAGCTGAATTGGAACTGGGAGTCTGAGGGCCCGAGAGCCAGACCTGCTGGATCAGCAGTGGGGCTGGACAAAGGGGGCTTGGGGAAGCAGAGGTGTTGGTGTTGGTGCTGTCCCCCTGGAGCTTGGGGAAGGGGCTGCGGGGAGAGGTCTGGTGCAGGAGAGCTGTGGACACCATCCCTGGGCTCCTCAGGTCTGAGAAACTCTGAGCCCATGCCTCCATTGCACTGAGGCCTCCTCCCAACAAATGCAAATTATTTCTGCCTCAGGCCCAGGTGTGTGAGCAAAAGAACCAGCCCAGCTGAGGAATCACCTCAGGCCAGGGTAAAGCCCACCATTGATTGAAGGCAAAAGAATTCAATAGCTCCAATTCCCTCCCTCAAGCAAAGGGAGAAGGCCTCGAAACCAAGGTCACAGACACCCCAGAGAGGGCAACCAGCACCTCCTACTGGCCAGCCAGAGAAACTGCACTCAGTAAAGTCTTTAGAGATCCCAAGCCCAGGTGAACCAGTCCCACCTAACTCAAGGTCTTAGCATAATGAAGAAGGGTCAGTGGAAAGGTGGATCCATAGAAAAATTCCTGGAAGGGAAAAACCCCAACCCAGAGAGAGCTGGAACATCTGAGGAGAATACAATCTGGTCTCCAGCACTTAAAGACTTCCTTGAAGAAATAAGGAAGGAGTTTAAAAATCAACTGGAAAATTTGGAGGGAGACAATTAATACCTTGCAACAAGAAAACAAAACCTTAGAAAGTAGAATTGGACAATTAGAAAATGAGAACAATTCTCTCAGATCCTCAGATGAGCAAATGCAAAAAAGAAATTAATTCTCTCAAAACCTCAATTGGTCAAATGGAAAGCTCTTTCAAAAGTAGAATTGACCAATTGGAAAAGGAGTTGCAAAAGGTTAATGAAGAAAACTCCTCCCCCCCCAAAAATAATGGAGTCTACAGAAACTAATGACTCCATGAGACAGCAAGAGTCAGTTAAACAAAATCAAAAAATAGAAAAAATAGAAGCAAATGTGAAATACCTCATCAAAAAAAGCACTGACCTCAAGAATAGATCGAGAAGGGGAAACCTGAAAATTATAGGACTTCCTGAAAACATTGAAGAGAAAAAAAAGCCTGGACTTAATATTACAGGATCTAGTGATGGAAAACTGCCCTGACATCATGGAATCGGAGGGCAAAGTAGTTATTGAAAGAGTACATCATCCCCACCAGAAAAAGATCCTAAAAGGAAATAACCAAGGAATGTTGTGACCAAACTCCAGAACTATCAGATAAAAGAGAAAATCCAGCAAGCAGTCAGAAAGAAACAATTTAAATATCAAGGAGCCACAGTAAGGATCACGCAGGACCTGGCTGCATCAACTTTAAGGGATCGAAGGGCCTGGAACAAGTTATTATGAAGAGCACAGGAGCTTGGAATGCAGCCAAGAATCTACTTTCCTGCAAAGCTGAGCCTTCTCTTCCAGGCAAAAAGATGGACATTTAACGAAATGGAAGAATTCCAAAAATTTCTGATGAAAAGTCCAGAACTAAACAGAAAATTTGGATATCAAACAGGAGGTTCAAGAGACACATGAAAAGGTAAAAAAAAAAGGGGGGGGCAGTAAAAGGAAAAAAATGCAATCCAGCAAGTTGAAATTGTCTATATTCCAGCATGGGGGTAGGTAGAGACTCTCATAAATCCTGAGAAATGTAACTCTAACAGAGAGAATATACCTAGTCAGAAATGATGGACATCCATGACCTATCCATGAAACTCATATCTAATGGGATGTAACTGGCTTTAACTCCACTAGGGAGAAAGACTCTAATAACTCTCAGGAATTTGGACTCTATTCAACAGAATATACTGAACTAGAAGGGACAGACACTCAGAATTTTCTATGACTTAGATAGAATGATTTAAAAAAAATACACTACCTCCCTAAAAAGGGGGACAGGAAACAGAAAGGAGGAGGGAGGGGATTGAATGGGACAAATCTCATTACACTAAGAGGTACCAAAAACCTATGGTAATAGAGGGGAAGATGGGAGTAGAGGAGAAACACCTGAATCTTCTTCTCATCAGACTTGGCTTAAAGTCAACCTACACATACTCAGTTAACTTATAAAACATCTAACCTTTCAAGAAGTAAAAGGGGAAAAGGGGAGGGGGGACAGAGAAAGGGAAGGGGAGTGGGGGAAATAAGGGGAAATAACAAAAGGAAGGGAAGGGAACAGGGAAAGGGGAAAGAAAGGGGAGGGTGTGATATAGGAGGGCAAACACACTGAAGGGGGGTGGTATTCAAAAACAAAATACTGGGGAATATGGATAAAAGGAGGGGGGAAGGGGGAAAATACAAACAGAGGGAAGATAGCACAGAGGGAAATAAAGAATTAGTAATCATAACCTTGAATGTGAATGGGATGAACTCTCCCTTAAAACATAAGCAAATATCAGAGTGGATTAAAAACCAGAATCCTACAATATGCTGCTTACAAGAAGCTCATTTGAAGCAGAGAGATACATACAGAGTAAAGGTAAAAGGTTGGAGCAAAATATATTTTGCTTCAGCTGAAGTAAAAAAGCAGGGGTAGCAATCCCTATCTCAGACAAAGCAGCAGCAAAAATAGATAGTGTTAAAAGAGATAAGGAAGGAAACTTTATCCTCCTAAAAGGTACCATAGACAATAAAGTCATTTCAATATTGAATATATATGCACCCAGTGGGACAGCACCCAAATTCTTAGAGGAGAAGCTGAAAGAATTACAAGAAGACATAGACAGCAAAACTCTACTAGTGGGAGACCTCAACCTCACGCTATCAGATCTAGATAAATCAAATCATAAAACAAACAAGAAAGAAATTAGGGAGGTAAATAGATTGTTAGAAAAATTAGATATGCTATACTTATGGAGGAAACTGAATGGGGATAGAAAGGAATATCCCTTTTTCTTTGTAGTACATGGACCTTATACAAAAATTGACCATGTACTAGGACATAAAAACCTAATGATCAACTGCAGAAAGACAGAAATAGTGAATACATCTTTCTCAGATCACAATGTAATAAGTCATATGCAATACTGGGCCAAGGAGATATAGACCCAGAGCAAATTGGAAACTGAATAACCTCATCTTAAAAAATGAGTGGACCAAAAAACAAATTATAGAAAGAATTAACAATTTTATCCTAGATAATGATAATAATGAAACAACATACCAAAATCTATGGGATTGATTCAAAGCAACTCTCAGGGGATATATTATAGCTCTAAATGCTTATATGAATAAATTGGAGAAAGAGGAAATCAATGAACTAAACATGCAACTAAAAAAATTAGAGAAAGAACAAATCAAAAATCCCCAATCAAATACCAAATTAGAAATTTTAAAAATCAAAGGAGAAATTAAGAAAATTGAAAGCAAAAAAACTATTGAATTGATAACTAAAACCAAAAGTTGGTATTATGAAAAAAACAATAAACTTGATAAACCTCTGGTCAATTTGATTAAAAAAAAGAAAGAAGAAAACCAAATCTCTAGTATTATAAATGAAAAAGGTGAACTCACCACCAATGAGGTGGAAATTAAAGTAATAATTTGAAATTATTTTACCCAACTTTATGCCAATAAATTTTATAATCTAAGTGAAATGGATGAATATTTACAAAAATATAAGTTGCCCAGGTTAAATGAAGAAGAGATTAAATACCTAAATAACCCTATCTCAGAAAAAGAAATTCAACAAGCCATTAGTGAACTCCCTAAAAAAAATCTCCAGGGCCTGATGGATTCACAAGTGAATTCTACCAAACATTTAAGGAACAATTGGTTCCAATCCTATATAAACTCTTTGGAAAAATAGGGAAAGATGGAACTCTGCCTAACTCTTTCTATGAAACCAATATGGTACTGCTACCTAAACCAGGAAGAGTTAAAACAGGGAAAGAAAATTATAGACCTATTTCCCTGATGAATATAGATGCAAAAATCCTAAATAAAATCTTAGCAAAACAACTACAACAAGTCATCACTAGGATAATACATTATGATCAAGTAGGATTTATTCCAGGAATGCAGGGTTCATTCAATATTAGGAAAACTGTTAGTATACTCAATTATATCAATAACAAACCTATCAGAAACCATATGATCATATCAATAGATGCTGAAAAAGCTTTTGACAAAATACAGCATCCATTCCTATTAAAAACACTAGAGAGTGTAGGAATAAATGGACTGTTCCTTAAAATAATTAGCAGTATCTATCTGAAACCATCAACAAGCATTATACTCAATGGGGAGAGGCTAGAGGCATTCCCAATAAGATCAGGGATGAAACAAGGGTGCCCATTATCACCACTACTATTCAATATTGTATTAGAAATGTTAGCATCAGCAATTAGAGAAGAAAAAGAAATTAAAGGAATTAGAATTGGGAAGGAAGAGACAAAACTCTCACTATTCGCAGATGACATGATGGTCTACCTGGAGAATCCCAAGAAATCATCTAAAAAACTACTGGAAACAATTAGCAATTTTAGCAAAGTTGCAGGTTATAAAATAAACCCCCATAAATCCTCAACTTTACTATATATGACTAGCAAGAAACAGCAGGAAGAGCTAGAAAGAGAAATTCCATTCAAAGTAACCTCAGACAGTATAAAATACTTGGGAGTCTATTTGTCAAGACAGACTTAGAATCTTTTTGAAAACAATTATAAAACACTTCTCACACAAATTAAATCAGATTTAAATAACTGGGCAAATATCAACTGCTCATGGATAGGTAGAGCTAATATAATAAAAATGACAATTCTACCAAAACTAAACTATCTATTTAGTGCCCTACCAATCAAAATTCCAAAAAATTACTTTAATGAGCTAGAAAAAATTGTAAGTAAATTCATATTGAGAAATAAAAAGTCAAGAATTGCCAGGAGCTTAATGAAAAAAAAATGCAAACGAAGGTGGCTTAGCACTACCCAATCTAAAATTATAAAGCATCAGTCATCAAAACTGTTTGGTATTGGCTAAGAAATAGAGTGGTGGACCAATGGAATAGACTAGGTGTAAAAGCAGGAGAGGATTATAGTAATCTGCTGTTTGATAAACCCAAAGAGTCAGGCCACCAGGATAAAAACTCCCTCTTTGATAAAAACTGCTGGGATAATTGGAAGTTAGTATGGAAGAAACTTAGATTAGACCAACACCTCACACCCTTTACCAAGATAAGATCCAAATGGTTACAGGACATAGACATAAAAAACAATACTATAAGCAAATTAGAAGATCAAGGACTAGTCTACCTGTCAGATCTATGGAAAGGGGAACAGTTTATGAATAAGGAAGAGTTGGAGAACATCACTAAAAACCAATTAGATGATTTTGATTACATTAAATTAAAAAGTTTTTGCACAGATAAAACCAATGTAATCAAGATCAAAAGAAAAGTAGTAAATTGGGAAACAATCTTTACAACTAATGATTCTGACAAAGGACTCATTTCTAAAATATATAGAGAACTGAGTCATATTTTTAAAACAAAAAGCCATTCCCCAATTGACAAATGGTCAAAGGATATGCACAGGCAATTTACAGATGAGGAGATCAAAGCAATCCATAGCCATATGAAAAAATGCTCTAAATCATTAATTATTAGAGAAATGCAAATTAAAACTTCAGTGAGGTACCACCTCACACCTCTCAGATTGGCCAGTATGACCAGGAAGGATAATGATCATTGTTGGAAGGGATGTGGCAAATCTGGGACACTATTACACTGTTGGTGGAGCTGTGAACTCATCCAACCCTTCTGGAGAGCTATTTGGAACTATGCCCAAAGGGCAACAAAAATGTGCATACCCTTTGGCCCAGCAATACCACTACTGGGTCTATACCCTGAAGAGATGAGGAAAAAGGGTAAAAACATTACTTGTACAAAAATATTTATAGCAGCCCTGTTTCTGGTGGCAAAGAATTGGAAATCCAGTAAATGTCCTTCAATTGGGGAATGGCTTAGCAAACTGTGGTATATGTATGTCATGGAACACTATTGTTCTATTAGAAACCAGGAGGGATGGGATTTCAGGGAAACCTGGAGGGATTTGCATGAACTGATGCTGAGTGAGATGAGCAGAACCAGAAAAACACTGTACACCCTAACAGCAACATGGGAGTGATGTTCAACCTTGAAGGACTTGCTCATTCCATCAGCGCAACAATTGGGAACAATTTTTGGCTGTCTGCAAAGGAGAGTACCATCTGTATCCAGATAAGGAGCTATGGTGTATGAACAAAGTAGAAGGACTATTCCCTTTAATTCAGAAAAAAAACCCAGATGTCTTATGGTTTGATCTGGTTACCTCTGAGAATTCTGTTCTCTTTAAGGATATGATTTCTCTCTCATCACACCCAGTTTGGATGGAGGTACAACATGGAAACAAAGTAAAGACTGATGGAGTGCTATCTGTGGGGTGGGGGTGGGGGGAGGGAAGCAAGATTGGGGGAAAACTGTAAAACTCAAATAACATCTTTAATAAAAATTTTAAAAAAATTAAAAAAAATAATAAGCAGATTTCCCTTTTTTTTTCCTGGTATTTTGTCAATATAATATTTAAAGAATACCATTTCCTACTAAGACCAGAAATTTCTTTGCTTTTGATCATAGGCAAGTTGATTTTTAAAATCAATATTTGGAACTTCTAAAATCCTGGGAAAATGATGTCATAAGAAAATTAATCTATCGAAGGTTTTTAAAAGTTGATTTTAGAAATGTGACTATTAGAGGGGCAGACCCAAGGTAGTGAAGAAAAGGGAAGTATTTGCTTGAGCTTTCTTGGTAGTCTTCTGCACATTCTTTAAATAATGCTCCAAAAGTGGCAGAATCCTCAAAATGATGGAATGAAATAATTTTCAAGTCTAAGGCAATTTGGAAAGTTAGCAGGAAGAATCAGTTATACTTGGATGAGAATGGAGGATGCGACTTGACCCCAGCAAACAAGCGATAAGATTTGAGGATGATTGAGTTATTGATGGCAGTGGTGGCTTCCAGATCTCTCAGTCCATAGATGGTAAGGGGAACAGAAGAAAATTACAGGGGTCCCTTTGCTGGAACCAGGACTCTGTTGTATTGCCCATACTTGGATCTGGGTCACAGTTCTGGGTCTTAGCCTCAGTGAGAGGAGAAACACTAACAAACTAGAGGTTGTGGCACCCTGGAAAGCTGGGACCTTGGTCAATGATCCAGAGAAGAAAAAAAAAGTACTTGTGGTCATACAAGCCAGGAGAGTAGTAAACACACCTCTCCCTAATTCATACAGCCTCAGAAGAATCAAAAACTTCCAAGTCCCCAAAATTATCTCTGAAAATAACTGCACCAAAAACCTGAAGCCTGAGACAGTATCCTCTCCACTCCAGAAGCAAAGTCTCATTTAAACATAGAATTAAAAGTCAAGATATCAAAAAATTACTATGGTGACAAGGGAAGTTCAATAGACAAACTCAGAAGAAGGCAATAAAGTCAAAACTGCTAAAGCAAAGCCTAAAGAAAAACATGAATTGGTCTCAGGTCATGGAAAAGCTAATTTAAAAAAAAGAGAGGTAGGAAAAATTGATAAGAGCATGAAGCAAGAAAATTATGAAAAATAAATAATAGTTTGATGAATGATACACAAATAAATACTGAAAGGTAATAACAAAAGGTAAAAGAAGCACAAAAATTCAATGAAGAGAATAATGACTTGACAATCAGAATTGGCCAAAAGGAAAGAGAAATACAAAAATTTACTGAAAGGAAGAACTCCTTAAAAAAAAGCAAAATTGACCAAATGGGAAAAGTAGCACAAAAGTTCATTGAAGAAAATAATTCCTTAGAAACTAGAATTGGACAAATGAAAGTTAATGACTTTATGAGACATCAGAAAGAAATAAAACAAAAATAAAAGAATAGAAATAACTTATTAGAAAAACAACTGACCTGAAAAATAGATCCAGGAGAGATAATTTAAGAATTCGTATACCTGGGAGCAACTAAGCAGAATAGAAAATAGAGCACCAATCCTGGAGTCATGAGGACCTGCATTCAAATACAGTCTCAGATACTTGATACTTACTTTCTCTGTGACCTTGAGCAAGTCGCTTAACCCCATTTCCCCACAAAACCACAGGACACCCCCCCACACAAGAATAACATGCCCTCATCAGTGAGGGTGCTACACTCTATGAGAAAGGCAGTTCAAAGGAAAATCATGCAAAAGAATCAATAAGAACAAAAGCATTTACAATAGCTCTTTTAGTTATGGCAAAGAATTGGCAATTGAGGGGATATCAATAGACTGAGGAATGACTGAATAAGTTTTGATGATGGTGATAGAATATGATTGTGCTGTCATAAGTGATGAGTATGATCCTCACAGAAAAACACACAAAAATGTAACTGATGTTATGCTATCCAAAGAACATGTAGAAAAGTATTCTTAGAGAGCCAGTCATTTTCTTCATCTACTTTTGACATTTAAATATATTAATATCAATTGCAAGTAAATAATTACAACAGGCAGAACTGGGAGAACATTGTATATAATAATAGCAATATTGTATGATGATCAAATGTTTGACTATTCTCATAAATACAATGAAAGAAGGTTCTGAAGAACTTAAGATAAAAAAAATGTTATACTTCTCCAGAGAAACAACTAATGAAGTCTGAATGCAGATGGAAACATACTTTTTCTTTATTTTATTTTTCTTGTCTGTGTTTTATTTCACAACATGAAATAACCTATATCAAATAGGGGTTAACCTATATCAAATTACTTGCCTTTTCAATGAAGGGGGGAAGGAAGAAGGGAGGAAAAGAACATATAACTAAAAAAATTTTAAAACATTTAAAACATTAAGAAGTTTTTACACTTCTAATTTTACATTTCTAATTACTTAGAAAAAATGTTAAAAGAAACATTAGAAAGAAGGGAAAATAGAGAGAGAGAAAAATGGAAAGAAGGGAGAAAAGATAAGAGAAAATTAAAAACTTAGGGAGATGAGAAAATTATAAAATCAAAAAAAATTGAGAAAAGGGAGAAATAACCCAAATTATATCACAAGTAAACTATACTATAGTAATATAGGAACCATACAGTTAAAACATTTCATTTACTTAAACTATTCAGCTCTATTTTCTACTCCTTGATTGGTTCTCTATTCTGATCAAGTTGGATTTGATACCTAACTCCTACCATATGCAAACCACTCCTGAGCATTTGCTCATACATTTTCATCCTTACTCATCAGACATATCATTTTCAATCATATTTTTCTTTCAAGGAAAAGTTTATATCTAGCCTTCTCCATGAAAAGTTTCTTAACAATTCTAATCCACAAGAATATTTCTATTCTTTCAGTTCTTCTTCCAACTGTAATGAATATCACTCAAACATGTATTAATATATATTCTGATATAGTCAGAATGGCTCATGAAGGTCTAAATTGTTTCTCCAACTGGATGGAACACTCATTAAAGAAAGTAACCTTGGCTACTAGTGTTTTTTTTTATAACCATCACAGAGACTCTTATCAAATTGTTGTTTACTTGACAAAGTTCAGGGGAACAGAAGTTCCCAACAGAATATAAAATTAATTTGGAGTTATATTATCTCCATTGTGATGTGCTTTCAGTGAAGCATTTTCCAAGGGCACTATTTCCCAGGGAGCTTTTCTGGTCCCTGTTGCTCATAACTCATAAAGTTGAAAAGAAAATAAAAGGGTATCATTTGAATAATGTTAATTTCATTCCAAAGCTTTTGGATTATTCATCCCTATGAATGATCTAGTCTCATTAGATTCAGGCATTCCCTCTAAATGCTTGGCTGGAATCCAAACAGTTATTTGTTCAACTCAATAATCTAAGTTATTGTCTTAAATAAATCACACCTGACAAATAACTCATGCTTCAAAGTGATATTTAAAAGTGGCTGTTAAAGTAATGCTGTCAGTTCCAACAAACTCAGGAGATTTTAAGTCTTTCAACCAAACAACTAAAAAGCTTGACATATTAATTTATTGCTTTACCACTTCTTACAGCAGTACTTTGATTGGTCTCTATTACTTACCAAGCAGTACTTCCTTTCAACAAAAATGTAATTTATATGTGAGAAAGAGGGTTATCCAAAGATCAATTACCAGAAGTAGAAAGGTATTCTTAGAGAGACAATCATTTTCTTCATCTAGTTTTGACATTTAAAAAATATTCATATCAATTGCAACTAAATAATTACAACAGCTGTACTTATTTTCTTATAAGGAACAAGGAACACTTCTGGTAAATAATGATGGAAGTTTTATGTGATGCCTTGGGGAGTATCCCTGAAAGCATTTCATCATACTAAAGATGTAAGTTAAATAGAAAAGGACATTTCCCAAAGTATGAAAGAAACATGTTAATAATGTAACCTCATACACTGTAAGGAATGTATCTTACAAGTTATGTTGGGAAGAAATGAAATAATGCAGAATGACTGACCAATATGGTTTAACCTGTATCATGCAAGAATTTGTCCAACAGCCAGTACTCATTGAGCCTCTCAAACAATCAGTCCTTTATTATCTGGAGTGTAGAGTATGTTCAAGCAAAACTAGTACCTTTGAGTGAGGCCTGCCCTCTTCAGGGCTGCTTTCCACCTTTGATGTCCACCAGAGCCACCTAACTCTCACCTGGGGCTCCAAGAAGCTGGAATATGTACAACAGCCACATCTGGGTAAACTGTTTTCACAGGCTGGCTAAACCAAGTTGAGGGTAACCTAAGGAGTCTGAAATTCATCAGTGAGTAGGGGCAGTGTCTACCCAAGCATGTGAAGTCTTCCACTGGTGGAATGGGCAGAGGAGAACAATTAATTCCAATGGCCAAGAAGCCAGATGAAGCAGTGTACAGTGGATCACTTACAGCTTGGTTAGACATTGAAGATGATAACATCATCCACTGCATCTAAAACCATCACCAGTTGTCTTGACTCTGTCTTGCTATCCTGAATAATGGTGACTTGGGAAGAGAGAGTGAGGCAGTTGATTTCATGCAGCTCTGCCTCATTTAAATCCAATTTCTGCACACAACAAAAGACATCACTCATTATCCATTCCCGGAAGTCCTGTGGTGACAGGCAAGTGATAGAGCATCAGGTACAGATACACTGAGAGTTATAGTCACAACACTGCACACAGAGGGTCCAGGGCCATGAGGTTTTTTCTCCACTGAAAGCAGTAGTGGGATTCAGCAGCCTCCTGGGTGACTGAGGAGACCTTTTAAGGATTACATGCTTTGCTCCTCTCCTGATGTGAGGAAGGTGCTAGAAAAGGTTCCCTAAAAAATGTCTGCTTATCCAACCCTGACCTTATTACTGTTGCAGGAGGGAAATCCCACAGTGCAGTAGAAACACACAAAAATCTACAAAAACTTCTTCAAAGAAGATTTGACTCACCATCAGTGCGTGGAATGTGCATATGCTTATAGATAACATAAGATCCAATAGACCTGAAAGATGAACAGTTCTTGTTTTGAGATACCTCAGCGGGTATAGTATCCAAATAGTAATCCTGAGTGAAACAAGGATGGCAAATAAAGACCAGATTACTGAATTCGGAGCTGGATACATGGTTTTCTGGAGTGGTTGAAGTGAAAAGGAATGCTGTGAAGCTGGTTTTGCACTCAAAACTGACCTAGTCTACATTCTTGAATGCCCACCAAAAAAGAGTGAATGACAGACTCATGACAATGAGATTGTCACTTCTAGGAAAAAGCCATGCCACCATCATCGTTGCCTATGCTCCCAACATGACAAACACCAATGAAGTTAAAGAAAAATTTTATGAAGACCTGGAGACCCTTATCATCAATGGACCAAAAGAGGACAAGCTTATAATTCTGAGTGACTATAATGCTAGAGTAGGCTCAGATTAGCAGACATGGCAGGGAGTCCTTGGGAGGAATGGAGTTGGAAATAGCAACAACAATAGTCAGCTTCTACTGAAGACTTGTTCATCTCATGACCTTTTCATCACAAACACTGTCTTTTATTTATTTAAAGGCAATAAAATTTCCTGGTTGCACCCTCATAGGAAATATTGGCATCTATTATACTATGTGATTGTAAGAAGAGACAGACAGAATGTGAGTTACAAAGATGATGTATGGCACAGAGTGTTGAATTGATCATGAACTCATCCTCTCTAAGCTAAATATTCATATTCAACCAAAGTGGTGGCTCCAAAACAAAATGAATACTAGAAGAATTAATGTCAAGAGATTAGAGTGTCTCTCTGAGCAGCCAGATTTTGTTGCTAACTTGGAGGGGAAAATGAACCAACACACAGCTGGCAACAGTGGAGCAGAAAAGGCAGCTTTCAGAGATCTTGTGTACAGCACTGCATTTGTTCATCTGGGCCAGAACACTTGCAAAAACCAAGACGGGTTTGAAGAAAATGATAAGGGGAATACAGAAGCTGCTAAATGAAAAATGAGGACTCCATATGGTTTTCCAGCAGGATAGTTCATCCATTTCTAAGAAGGTAGCATTTAATTCCATTAAAAGTAAAATCCAAGCAAAACTTATAGGAATGCAGGACTCTTGACTCCTTAAGAAGATAGATGAAGTCCAATTTTAAGCAGACAGTAACAACAAAAATGCCCTGATGCTATTTTATGATGCCCTGAATGCTATTTATGGGCCAAAGACATATGATGCATCTCATCTACTCAGTTCTGATGGATCCACATTGATTAATGATAGGGACTTGATCCTAGAGAGGTGGGCTGAACACTTCCTAAGTGTTCTTAACAGACAAGCATCAATCAATGCAGAAGTCATTGACTGCTTACCTCAAGTTGAAGTCAATCAGTTCCTTAGCTGAAGTTCCAACTGAAGAAGTTTTCAAATACCATTAGGCTCCCTTCAAGTGGAAAAGCACCTGGTGAGGATTCTATTCTAGTTGAGATCTACAAGGTGGCAGGTCCATTGCTCATCCAAAATCTGACTGAAATTTTCCAGGTTTTATAGCATCTTTATGCTATAACCTCTTTAAGTTTCCCCCCAAGAATTCAAGGATGCCTCCATTATCTATCTCTACAAAGGTAAAGAGAATAGATTGTCCTGGTAAGAGTATTTCTGTCATTCTAATGACAATGAAAGGAGTATATCTCTTTTAGTCATTGCTAATAAGATTCTTGCCAGAGTCCTTCTCAATAGGCTGATTCTTCACCTAGAAGTTGGCAACTTCCTGAGAGCCAGAGTGGCTGCCCAACTCCAGGAAAAATGCCAGAAACAAAACAGGTCTGTATACAATATTTGTAGATCTGACCAAGGCCTTTGATAACATCAGTCACAAAGGTTTATGGAAAATTATGTCAAAACTTGGTAGCCCAGAGAGGTTCATAAGTATTGTATGTCAATTTCATGATGGCATGCATGCCTGGGTTCTAGAGAGTGGATGATGCTCTCAAGATTTCCTGGTCACAAATGGAGTAAAACAAAGATGTGTCCTTGCTCCCATGCTTTTTAGCATGATGTTTTCAGCCATATTATCAATGTCTTCAAGGTCAGTTACTTCACTGATGGAAAATTCTTTAACTAGAAAAGGTTACAAGCCAAGACCAAAGTGAAGAGTGTTGATGAATGATCTTCTGTTTGCAGATGTAGGATCCGAAGCTGAGATATAACAAAGTATGCATAGATTCTCTGCTGCTTGTGCTAATTTTGTTCTAACAATTAACACCAAGAAAATACAGGTGCTCCATTAGCCAGCAGCACACTATCCAAATGTGGAACCATCAATTATAGCAAATGGAGAAGTTTTGAATACTGTGGACAAGTTCACTTACTTTGTAGAGTCTTTCCAAGCAGATATATATTGACAATGAGGTTGACAGCAGATTTTCCAGAACTAGTTCAGTGTTTGGGAGGCTCCAAAAGAAAGCATGGGAGAGAAGAGGTATTAGACTAACTACCAAACTGAATGTCTGCAAAGTCATTGTGTTGGCTTCGTTGCTATATACCTGTGAAACCTGGACAGTCTACCTGAGCCATGTCTAGAAATTGAATCACTTACATTTAAACTGTCTTAGGAAGATTCTAAAGATCACCTAGCAGGAAAAGATACCAGACACTGAGGTCCTTTCTCAAGCTAAACTGTTTAGCATTCTAACATCACTACACAGAGTGCAATTATAATGGGCTGGACACCTTGTTAGAATCACAGAAATACTCTTACCCAAAATAAATAAATAAGTAAACTATGGAAAACAAAGCAAGTGCTCACAAAGGGGTCAGAAGAAACCATACTAGGACACCCTGAAGGTATCATTAAAGAACTTTAGAATTGATTGTGCAACATGAGAGACACAGGACTGCCCAGCATGGCATGCCCTCATCAGAGAGGGGGCTGTGCTCTATGAGGAAGACAGAATTGAAACAGTTCAAAGGAAACATGACATACAGAAGTTTAGAGTACCCACCGAAAGTGTTTATATGGCCTGTTTGTGCCTAACCTGTAGTAGTGCATTCCAAGCTTGTATTGGTTTGATTAGCCACAGTTGGACACACTGTAATTTGTCTCAAACATAATGAAGCCATTTTGGTCTTCTTCATTAATGAAGGACAAGAACCATCTTATTAATGGAAAATATTGTTAGAATTCATGGTTAAAATAGTGAATAATTCAAACATTTAATTTTGGTTTTAGAACACATCTTTGTACTTACATTTAAGTTCATTCATTCATTCAACAATAAACAGTAAATAAGTAATAGCGAGTTTTTTAACTTTGCAAAACTCATTCCATCAGCCAGCACTACACCATCCATATGTGGAACCATTGATTACAGCAAATGGAGAAGCAAACTACACCATCACTGGTGAAATATATTCTAAAATAAATAACTGTAAATTCAATTCTTTTCATCAAATATATGTATATACAAATTTACATATACATATATATATATATATATATATATATATATAAAATACCTATTAGATTCACTATACTGTGTTAATTTCTGGGAAGAGAAATACAAAGCAAAGCAATCCCTGTTATCTCAAGGAGCTTCCATTCTATGGATGAGCATATCAGTTATAGAGAGATGAATAAATACAAGATTTTTAGGCAGAAGAGAGTATTATTAATTGAAGAATGAAAATAGACTTTATAAAGGATTCTGCAATTGAGACAAAGGAGACTAGAGAGTCTAAATATAACTGAGGACACAGCATAATACGAGGAAAAATTACATTATTCAGTGATTGAATATTACATTGAATTCATAGATCTGCTAGATCTGATTAGACCGACTAGAACATAAATTTGAACTATCTTAAAATGTTAGTGGGAGCCAAATTGTCAAGGATTTTAAATAACAGACCGAGGAATTTGCATTTCATCCTAAAGGGAATAAGAAGTCATTTTATTTATCTTTAGCAAGAGAATAACATGGACAGACCCATGTTTTAGGAATATTAATTTCACAGGCATATGGAGGACAAGTTAGAGAAGAAAAAATGGAAATAAGGTTGATCTTAGACTATAAGCAGATACCTAAAGAAAAATTTATGTAAAGTACTTTAAAAGCTTAAAGCACAATATAAACGCCAGCTATTGTTACTGTTGCTGTTGTTGTTAATGGGAAACAGAGATTTGCCACATGAATACCTGACTCTCTTCTACAAAAGTTCAATAGTCAGAGCAACAAAAGCAATCACAAGAGGAGTTGGAAGTCTCCCTGAGCCTTCTCTGGCTTTTTACTCCTTAATTCACATATTCATTGCCCCAGAAACTTCACAAAAAATGGACCAGTTGGATGATATGATTACTCTACAGAATACAGTTTGAAGTCCTCATCTTCCTGGAAATGAGTGAGGCATGAGTGGAAACACAAAATCATGTATTCAGTGTATGAATGCAGTTGAGTTCTTGGACAAACCCCCAATCACCATTTGTTGCGACAATTTAAGCTGAAAGATTTTCCAGATTCTAGCATACTACTTAACTACAATGTACTTTTAATAATTAGGGTAGCATCTTTAAAAGATTTTTAATGAAATTATTTAGTTTTTAAATTGTCTACTTTTCCCTCTAAATCATTTCCTTACAAAATCCCTTCCCAAGAAGTTTTTTCTTCAAAACATTTCCAAAGAGAGAAATAAGGAGAAAATTAAGCAAAACAAATATATTTTTAAAATCTGATTATATATATATGTATATATATATATATATATATATATATATATATATATAATGATTTATGCTAATAGACCCTCAGCTCTTCAAAAGAGGAGGTGGGAGGTATCTTCTCATTTCTTTTCTTTGAAACCAAGCTCAGTTTTTACTATTTTGCAATTGTTTCTATTTATTTTTTGTCCCAGACATTATTTCCTTTTACTTTGAGGCAATCATTGTATAAGTGTGTATGGTGTACGTATACATTTCCTGGGTAGGCTCACTTCAATTTTTATCAATTCTTAGTGTATTTTTTCATCCCTCTCTATATTTATGTACTACAATTCTTTTAGCCATTTTGCAATCAATGGGAATCTATTGTGTTTCCTGATCTTTGCAGCCACAAAAAATACAGCTATAAATATTTTAATATTTTACAATCTTTCCTTTTTCTTAATTTTTGAGGCAAGTATCTAGAACAGAAATCTTTGGGTTATGGGTATAGATATTTTTGTCATTTTATTTGCATAATTCCAAATTGTTTTCCAGAGTGGTTAGGTCAGTTATCAACTCCTCAAACAATGCCTTGGTGTACTCATCTTTCCACAACCACTCCAACATGAATTATTCATATATTTTCTCATCTTTCTTAATTTTCTGAGAAAAGGTGAAACCTTAAGTTCTCTTATTAGCATTCATTAGGAAAATTCTTGTAATTGTCAATAGCTTGCCATTGTTTTTAGAAAATTTTGTTCATAGCCTACAGTCACTTATCTATTGAGGAAAGACTTTGGGTCTTATATTTTTTTCTTGGCTATATTTCTTGAATTTAAAACTTTTATTTTGTTTTTGCAAGGCAATGGGGTTAAGTGATGTGCCCAAGATCACACAGCTAAATATTAAGTGTATGAGGATGGATTTGAACTCAGATCCTCCTGACTCCAGGGTCATTGCTCAATCCACTTCACCACCTAGCTGCCCTGAATTTAAACTTTTATTAGACATAATGAATTCATTGATCTTCTCTTCCAATTGACTTCCACTCTTCCAAGTCCAGTGGTAATAATTTTTTATACTTGTCATCTAAAAACTTTATCATTTTTATGCAATTAATTTTTTTCTATTTTATCTTTTGTAATTGTCTGGGTTATGAGCTATTTCAATGCCTGTATCACTTCATAAGATCATGGGACAATGATACTTTACCTTTGTTATAGCTATTTTTGTTCAAAAAATGCTTTCATGTATGTTATCTCATTTCACCCTCAAAATTGTCCTCTAGGGGCAATTGAACATCTAGGAGCAAATAAAATAATCTCATCTTTATTGATGATGAGGTAAAAGTGAGTTGTTCTTTCAACTAGTAAACAAAAGAATATTTCATCCTTCCTGAATCTTAAAGTAGGTTTAACAGAAAGATTAAATTAGTTATCTGGGTTAAAAAGAATTATTTTCCTCTGCCTTTAAAGAAAAGATGGATGATTTAACTGGAAGTAGCTCAGGCTGAAATAACAGAGGAAGGACACTGGCACCAAAGATGATATCTACAAAATAAGAGAAGAAATATCATGGGGGGACTTATTACCAAAAAGTAATATGCTATGATCATCAAGCTATAGCAAGATGAATAGGAGAAGTCCTTAGTGATTATGCAAGAGATTGTTCTCTTGAGTTGACACATCAGGATATGGAGACCTGACTAATCCTTCAGTTTAATAGGTGGGATACCTTAGACCATTGCCATTTTATGTATAAGTCCAGCTCAGGAGTTTGGAGAAGGAATTTTCTAAAGTTTATAAAGCTAGGAGTTAAAGGGTGATACCATAAGTCAATTAGGAGATCAAGGAATAGGTTAACTCTCACTTCTATGCAGGGGAGGAATTTAAGACCAAACAAGAGATAGAGAGCATTATATACATAAACAAAACCAATGCACTCAAGAATAGGAGAATGGGGGCTTCCTGGGCAAAGCCAGGATGTTAGTGCAAAGCTTAGAAGCTTCCAGAACTCTTCCCAGACCAACTTTTAATGAAGCCTCTAAACAGACTCTAAAGCACCTAAACATACAAAAACAAGTTCTCAAGTCAAAATATCATAGAGGAATTTCAGAAAAGATCAGATTCAAGTGGGTAAAAGTGTAGACTAACCCAGCATTGGTATTAGAGTTGGGAAGTCAACAGGAGACTCTTGGCCATAGTACAGTTCAAATTCTGGCTCAGTAAGTTGTGGTACAACAGACCAGTAGTGAGACTCCCAATCCCACCTCAGAAAACAAACTTCGAGCCCAGGAATGCTAGTGAAACAGGTAAGATTGGGTCAGGAAATCCTAACAAACCTTAAGCAATACCATGGACAAGTGATAAGCCAGGGACCAGACCCCCAATTTCAGGACAAAAAATTTAGGACTATAACCCCTGTGCCCCAGGAATGGAATTCAACTATCAAAATGAGCAAAATAAAAAATAATACTAACCATAGATGACTGCTTTCAGATAAGGACAATAAAAACACTATCTCAGAAGAAAGCAATGATAAAATACCTATATGTGAAGCATCAAAAGGTGTTATGAATTGGTCTCAAATCCAAAAAAATCTCCTGGAGGAGTTGAAAAAGGATTTTTAAAAATCAAAAAAGAGAGGAAGAGGAAAAATGGAAGAAAAGAAAAGAAATTCATGCAGCAGAATTATGAAAAATTGACTGAAGAAAACAATAACTTTAAAAATAAAATTGGTCAAATGGTAAAAAAATAAAACTCCTTTAAAAGCAAAATTGACCAAATGGAAAAGGAATGTAGCAATTAAAACTGTAAAATTGACCAACTGTAAAAGGAATATAACTCATAAAAACAAAAAATTAACCAACTAGAAAGGGAAACACAAAAGTTAACAGAAGAAAACAAAACCATTAAAAACTAAAATTGGACAAATGGATATGAATGACACTATGAGACAGCAAGATTCTATCAAACAAAACTAAAAGGCTGAAAAACTGGAAGAAAATGCAAAGTACCATGAGAGAGAATTTCTCAATCAATGGTCTACCTGAAAGTCAGAAAGAGAAAATAGCCTGGACAATATCTTGCAGGAAATTATCATGGAAAGCTGCTCTGATATCCTAGAAGAAGAAGTCAAAATAGTCCTTGAAAGAATTCATTGATCACTTCCCCAATAAAGATCCTAAAATTAAAACTCCAATGAATTTTGTAACCAAATTTCAGAATTCTCAGTTAATGGAAAAAATCCTGCAAGCAGCCAAAACAAAAAAAAAATTTAAATACCAGGGAAGTACAATCAGTATTACCCAGGACATATCAGCTTCAATATTAAAATATTGGAGGGCCTGAAATATGATATTCCAGAGGGCAAATTGCCTTGGATTACAATCTAGAATCAACTATCCTGCAAAATTCAGCATATTCTTTCAGGAGGAAAATATGGATCTTCAATGAAATAGAAGACTATCAAACTTACCTGAGAAAAAGAACAGAACTGAACAGAAAATTTTATCTTCAAATACCAGACTCAAGAGATACATAAAAAGATAAATGGAAAGTAAGGAAAATATTAGTCAATAATATTATACTGTGTACATTACTACACAAGAAGACAATACTTGTAACTTTTGAAAATTATACTTCTCTTAGGATACTTAAATGAACAATGCTTATAGAGTGTAATTATACATTGATCTGAAAGTGATGCTATTTTAACAAAAATTTTAACCCATGAAGAACTTTTTTCTAATAAGACAGAAGGAGTGTACTTAAATGGATCATGAAATGATTTTGAATTATATGACACTTCATTTCATCAGGGTTGTATTTTAATTGGAACAGGTGGAGGGAGTGTACTTGGAAAGAGGGAATAGGTAAGAACTGATTCTACTTTGATGATGTTTATAGCTCTTGACAACTGTATTTCTACTAGGAAAACTGAATGGAGTTTGCTTGGACAGAGACTGTGGGCATGAAGTAATCATGAGGTAATAATACTTATAAATAAATCAAATAATCAGTTAATCAACCCTTGAGAATTATATTTCTATCAGGACAGATAAAAGGAATCTACCCTGACAGAGATTACAGGTACAGAATTGGTATAAAACAATTAAGAAATGAAAAGATCATACTGAAGGAAGGTAAGACAATAGAGGATAAACAACACAGTAATGGGAAAGAACAGAGGGTGTGAACACTGAGTAAATATTCTCAGCAGACTTGACCCAAAGACAGAATAGCATATATAAACCAATTGGGTTTAAAAATTTAGCCTAGTCTCCAGGGAAATGGAATGGAGGGGGAAAGGGGGGAGACAGGGGCTGATATAAGGGAGAAGAAAAGATAAAGTTAAAGTTAAAAAAAAATAAAAGGGGAAGAGGAGAAGGAAAAAGAAGAGAGCTGCTAGAAAGAGGCAGTAGTCAGAGGCAAAACAATGGTGAGGATTTATAAGGGGAAAGGAAAGAAAAGTACAAACAGGGAAGAAAGGATGGAAGGAAAATGTGGAGTTAGTAATCAAAATTTTAAGCATGAATCAAATGAACATTCCCATAAAAAGAAAACAGAGAGCAGAGTGGACTAAAAACCAGATTCCCACAAGAAATTGTTTACAGGAAACACATTTGAAGCAAAGAAATATATACAGGGTAAAGCTAAAATGTTGGAGTAAAAAATATTTTGCTTCAGATGAATTAAAATAGGAGTAGCAAACCTGATCTCAGATAAATCAAAAGTAAAAACAGTTCTCATTGAAAGGGATAAAGAAGAAAACTACATCTTCTTAAAAGATAACATAGGCAATGAAATAATATTATTATTAAATAATTATGCACCAAGTGTTATGGCAACCAAATTCTTAGAGGAGATGATAAATGAGTTTATAGGGAGACACAGACAACACAATTACACTACTGGGGGATCTCAACCTCCCTCTCTCAGAATTAGATAAGCTGAACCACAAAATAAAAAGAAGAAAGTTAAGAAGGTGAATAGAGTTTTAGAAAAGTTAGATATGGTAGATATCTAGAGAAAACTGAATGGGGAATAGGAAAGGAATACACCTCTTCTCTGCAATACTTGACACCTACACAAAAACTGACCATGAACTAAGGTCATAAAAATCTCACAATCAAATGCAGAAAGGTAGAAATATCAATTGCATCTTTTTCAGATCATGACACAATAAAATGTACATGTAATAAAAGGCTGTGGAAAGAAAACTAAAAATTAATTGGAAAGCAAATAACCTGTAAATAATGAATGGCCCAAACAATAAATCATAGAAAAATCAGCACTGTCATCCACAATAATGACAATGATGAGACATCACATAAAAACCTTTGGGATATATCCAAAGCAGTTATTAGGGGAAATTTTATATATCTTAAAGCTTATATGAATAAAATAAAGAGGAAATCAATGAACTGACCATTCAACTAAAAATTCTAGAAAAAGAATAAATAAAACACCCCCAAATAAATACCAAGGTAAAAATTCTGAAAAATCAAAGGAGAAATGAAGAAAATGGAAATGAAGAAAACCATTGAACTAATAAAAAGAGTTTGTTTTATGGGAAAAAACCAATAAAATAAGAAAACTTTTCTGATAAAAAGAAAGAAAGAAAACCAAATTCCAGTATCAAAAATCAAAAGGGTAAACTCACCATCAATGAGGAGGAAATTAAAATAATAATTCAGAACTATTTTCCTAAACTGCAGGCCAATGAATCTGACATTATAAATGAAATAGATGAAGATATTTAAAAATCTAAAGTGCCCAGATTAGCAGAAGAAGCAATAAAATAATTAAATAACCCCATTTCTAAAACAAAAATTGATGAAGCATCAATAAACTCCTTAAGAAAAATTATCCAGGGGTAGATATATTTACAAGTGAATCCTACTAAACATTTAAGGAACAATTAATTCCAGTTCTATATAAACCATTTGAAAAAAAATAGATGAAGTTCTGCCAAATTTCTTTTTGACATCATTACGGTACTGATATCTAAACCAGAAAGAGCCAAAAATCAAAAAGAAAAGTAAAGACCAATCTCCCTTATGAATACTGATAAAAAATTTTAAATAAAATTTTAGCAAAGAGATTACAACAAATTATTACTAAAATAATACTCCATGTTCAGGTAGGTTTTATAGCAGGAATTCAGGATTGGTTCAGTCTTGTAAAACATCACCACAACTGACCCAATCAATAACAAAATTAACAAAAATCCTATGATTTTCTCATAAGATTCCGAAAAATCCTTTGACAAAATAGAGCACCCATTTCTATTAAAAATACTAGAAAGTATCCAAATCCAGCCTCAGATACTTAATAGCTGTGTGACCTTTGGCAAGTCACTTAACTCCATTACCTTAAATTTAAAAAAATACTAGAGAATATAGGATGGATGATATGCAGTAGCTATCTAATACCATCAGAAGCATTATGTGTAATGGGGATAAACTAGCATCATTTCAAGTATGATTCAGTATTATTTCAGAAATATTTACTCCTACAAAAAGAAAAAGAAAATAAAGGAATTAGAATAGACAATAAGGAAACAAAACTTTCCCTCTTTGCAGAGAATATGATTGCAAACTTAGAGAACCCTAGAAAATCAACTAAAAAAACTACTTGAAACAATTAAAGTCTTTAGCAAATTAGCAAGATACGTTATAAGCCTACATATACCAGTAACATTTCTACATATATTTCCAACTAAGTCCAACAGAAAGAGATAGAAGGAGAAATTCCATTTAAATTACCTATAGACAACATGAAATATTTTGGAATCAACCTGCCAAGAAAAACCCAGAAACTATATGAATACAATTTTAAAACATTTTTCACACAAATAAAATCAGATTTAAACAATTAAAAAAATGTCAATTGGTAATGGTTGGGTCAAGCTAATATAATAAAAATGATAATTCTACTACTATTCTACTACTATTAAGTGTCATATCAATAAAACTACCAAAAAAACTATTTTACAGAGTTAAAAAAATAGTAACAGAATTCATCTAGAGAAACAAAAAGTCAAGAATATTGAGGGGTGACATTGGTAATCTATATTTTGATAAACTTAAATGCTCTAAATTCTAGGATAATAACTCATTCTTTGGCAAAAATTGCTGGGAAAACTAACTGGAAAATAGTATGGCAAAAACTAAGCATAGACCCACATCTCACACTCTATGACAAAATAAGATAAAAATGGGTAAAGGATCTAGACATAAGAGTTGATACCATAAGCCAATTAGGATACCAGCTGTGCATACCCTTTGATCCTACAATACTACTACTAGACCTGTATGCCAAAGAGATCATAAAAAAAGAGAAAAGACTTTGTAGTGGCAAAGAATTGGACATTGAGGGGATGCCCATTATTTGGGGAATAGTTCAACAAATTGTGGTATATGGATGTGATGGAATGCAATTGTTCTTTAATAAATCATGGAGGATGGGAATTCAGAACAGCCTGGAAAGACTTACATGAACTCACGCTAAGTGAATGAAGAAGAACCAGAAGAATATTATACATACTAACAGCAATATTAGGTAATGATCAACTATGATGAACTTGTTCATTTCAGCAGCACAATAATCAAAGACAATTCTAAAAGACTTATGATGGAAAATACTATCCACATCCAGTGAAGAAATTGTGGGGTGTAAATGCAGAAAAAGTTTATTATCCTTCAATTTTTACAAGTTTTTTTAGGTATTATGTGTATTTCCCCTCTATTTTTTTTTCCATTTTGACTTGAGTCTTCTCTAATAACACGATTAATATGGATCTATGTTTAGCATGGCTGTGTATGTATGGCCCATATTAATTTGTTTCCTGTCAGGTGAAGGGGGAATAAAGGGAGAGTGGAAGAAAAATGTAAAACTAAAAGCAAAGCAATAAAGATTGTTGAAAACTACTGTTGCATGTAGTAGGGAAAATAAACTAAAAAAAAGAGAGAAAAGAAAGAAAAAAGGAAATCATGAGCAGTTGGACTTTAGAAAAACATGAAAAGACTTCCATGAGCTGATGCTAAATGAAGTGAACATAACCAGTAGAATGTTATACACATTAACAGCAACATGTGACATGATCCACTATGATGGATACAGTTTCTCTCAGTAATTCAGTGATCAAGGACAATTCTGAGAGGCCTATTATGGAAAATGACATCCACACCCAGAGGGGGGAAAAAAAAACAACTACAGAGTCTGAATGCAGAGCAAAGCATGCTATAGGCTCACTTTTTAATTTTCTTTTATGTTTTCCTCTTTCTTTCTCCTGGTTCCCCCCCCCCCATTTCCAATTCCTCTTTCACAACTTGACTAGCACAGAAATATGTCGAACACAATTGAACGTGTACAATATAAAAAGATTGTTGCTCCCATGGGATCAGTGAAGGGAAGGGAAGATGGTGGAAACTTTAAAGCTCCTAAAAGGATGGATGTATAAAACTACAAAAAAAAAATTTTAATTCAGTTTAAAAAACTCTTTTTAAAAAGAAATGTGTGGAACCAGACTGGAAGAATTTTTGATCATGGAACATACAGGCAGAGATGCTATGCAGATTTGATATGGGAATGGAAATGAGGAGAAAAATTATGACGGTATATAAACCTGGTACTCATCCACATAGAGATGGAGGGAACTGAAGGAGGGAAGTTTAGGGAGTTGGATAATGACCTAGTAAAGGAACTATGTAGGAGAAAAATGAGGAGAGAATAGTGTCATGAAAACTTATCCCACTATAAATAGGCAAAAGTTGAAAAGAAAAATGAACCGGTCAAATGGAAAAAGAAGCACAGAAGTTAACTGAAGAAAATAAATCCTTAAAAATTAGAATTCGGTGAATAGAAGGTAATAACTCTATGAAACATCAGGAATAAGTTTAAAAAATCAAATGAATGAAAAAATAAAAGATGTAAAGCACCTTATGGGAAAAATTGACCTGAAAAATAGATACAACAATGATAATTTAAGAATTATTGGACTACCCAAAAGTCATGATAAAAAAAAAAAGAATCTAAGTATCATCTTTCCAGAAATTATCAAAGAATACTGCCCTCATAACGTAGAATAACAGGATGTAACAGTGATTGAAAGACTTCACCAATAACCTCCAAGAAGCATGTTCAAAAGGAAAAATCCAAGGAATATTGTAGTCAATATGAGATCCAAAAGAAAACACTACAAGCAACCAGAAAGAAACAAGAATCATAGGGCTTAGAATACGATATTCTAGAAGGCAAAGAAACTATAATTACAACCAAGAAATGCAATTATGAAATGCAAAATTCCTGTTTGATTATACTGAATTTAAAGGTTTTTGCAAAAACAGAATCAATCAAGTCAAGATTAGAAGAAAATGGGGCAGCTAGGTGGCACAGTGGATAGAGCATCGGCCCTGGAGTCAAGGAGTACCTAAGTTCAAATCAGGTCTCAGACACTTAATAATTACCTAGCTGTGTGGCCTTGGGCAAGCCACTTAACCCCATTGCCTTGCAAAAACCTAAAAGAAAAAAAAAGATTAGAAGGAAACAAAGTTGGGAAACAATGTTACAATTTTTACAGTTGGTGTTTCTGATTAAGGTCTCATTTCTAAAATATATAGAGAACTGAATCCAATTTATAAGAATATAAATCATCCCCCAGTTGATAAATGGGCAAAGGTTATGAAGGGCAGCTTTCAGATGAAGAAATTAAGACTTTCTATAATCATACAAAAAATTCTCTAAATTACTATTGCTTAGAAAAATGCAAATAAAAACATCCTTTACCTATCAGATTGAGTTACATAACAAAAAAAAGGAAAATGATAAATGTTGGCATGGATGTGGGAAAACTGGGACACTAATGCATTTTGGTGGAGTTGTGAACTGATCCAACAATTCTGGACAGTAATTTGGAACTATATCTAAAGGGCAATCAAACTGTACTAATCCAGCAATACTATACTAGGTCTGTATCTCAAAAAGATCATACAAAAAGGAAAAAGGACTACATGTTCAAAAACATTTAAAACAGCTCTTGTGGTGACCAAGAATTGGAAAAGGACCCACATATAGAATAACAATTATAGAAACCCTCTTTGTAGTGGCAAACAATTAGAAATCAAAGGTATGCCCATCAAATGGGGAATAGCTAAAAAAAATTGTGGTATATGAATGTACTGAAATATTATTGTTCTAATAGAAATTATGAGCAGGTTGATTTCAGAAAAACCTTAGACAGACTTACATGTACTGAAGCTGAGTGAAGGCAACAGAACTAGGAGAACATTGTACAAAATAATAGCAACAATGTACAATGATCAACTATGATGGACTTATCTCTCCTCTGCAATTCAATGATCTAAAATAATTCCAGCAGATTCATGATGGAAAATGCTGTCTACACTCAAAAGAAAGAACCATGGAGTCTGACTACAGAGCAAAGCATACTATTTTCACTTTTTTGTTTTTTCTTTCTCATTTTTCCTTTTGTTCTGCTTATTCTGTCACATGACTAATGTGGAAAGTTGCTTAAGATGATTGTACAAGTATAACCTACATCATATTGCTTGCTGTCTTAAGGAGTTGGGAAACAAGGGAAGGAAAAAGAAAAAAACAGAACTCAAAATCTTACAAAATGAATGGTGAAAACTATATCTGTAATTAATAAAAAAATAAAATACTATTAACTGAAAAATAATATTTTCAATTACATGAAATAAAATCACTACAAAAAAATCACATATTAAAATAAAGGTATGTTTGTTTTGTTTTGTTCTTCATGGACACCTTTAAATCTGCCCATGAATTACTTTGGTAGTCTGTTGACTCTAGGTCATGAGACCCTGCACTAAAGACATAATGAAAATGAGTGTTATCCATTCCATAGGTGTGCAGAAAGATTAGAGTACCAATATCCCCAACACCTGATCTATTAATTAATAATCTTCTACTCTCTTGAAAACATAGATGACTATTGGGATACTTTGCTTATAACCATCTCGTCTGAACAAAGTGCCCCATTAAAAATGTAGAATATGGGGGTGGCTAGGCAGCACAGTGAATAGAGCAGCGGCCTTGGAGTCAGGAGGACTTGGGTTCAAATTTGACCTCAGACACTTAATAATTACCTAGCCGTGTGGCCTTGGGCAAGCCACTTAACCCCATTGCCACGAAAAAATCTAAAAAAAAATGTAGAATATGTAGGGTCAAATACTAAACAGTTGCTACACATTCACCACACTTTTACACAAGAAACTCAGAATACTGTGGGCAAACATAGAAGAGACAAAAGCCAGTTAAAAAAAAAAATTATTCTTAGGGCTTATAATACTGCTATATTTTGGTGGATTATTATGTCCTTTGATCTGCTCAGGTGATTAGAGTCACTCCAGATTGGCCACAGTCCTTCAATTGGTTACAGTTCTTCCATTATCATCAGATATATCTAAGCTTTTCATGCAGCTAACAAGGAGTATACATTGACAACAGGGAGTTAAGCATGGAGACTTACAGAACAAATTAGCTAGAGCAGTGCCAAAGGCAATTTTCTATTATCTTTAGAGTATACTCAGAGCTTATATTTCTGAAGCTTTGTTAAAAAAAATGACCTGTTGACTGGACACTAGCATGAAGGGGCATAAGTTAAGAGTAGTCAGTTCAGCAATCATTCTTCTCAAGTGCTTCTTAAGAGCAGAGAATGACAAGGAATATTTATTTGCCGGGCTAACCAAAGTCTGAAGTAACAAGAAAAGACCATGTGAATCGTTGAACCTTCTCTGTACAGTGGTCTTGAGGGCTCCTCAACTGTTCTTCAGTGCAAACCACAGCAACTTGAAAACAGTATGGGGGGATAACCATCCAAAAGTCCTTCATTAAATACTGACAGCAGAAATGACTTTACCAAATTTAGAACCTAGGCCATTTCAAGCTAAGAAGAGCAATTCTAACTTTGTTGTTAAAAGTTCCATTTGAGCTAAAACCTGAATTTACAGTTTAAAAGAAATTGAACTTAGAAGGCTGCAGTGACAAAGATTTTACCTTGAAAATCAAATGGTTCTAAATATAAATATAAGGCACCTTGGTAAATATAAGACAGCTTGCTCGAAGTAAAACAATTCCTGAGAAATACAAATTGAGGGTAGGGTTACTGCATCACACTGGTTTATTATTTTTTCTGAATTTAATTTTTCAGTTTTAATTCTTGATGTTTGCTCATTTTCCTTCCATTATTTCTCCCTTGGATCTTTGAATCCATCCTTTAGTTATATTCACCTAGTCTTTGTTTTTCCATAAAACAACCCAAGCAAAACTATCTCAAGTAAATAGGATATGATGACCTTTTTAAAGTTTTGGAAGACTTCTTTTTTGAAAGAGGAATTAAACACTATTCTGGGGAACAGGAAAGAAAAAGAAGAAAAGAAACCTAGTGCCTCAGTAGATTGTTTTTCTAATTTAACTTTTAAACTGCATTTGTCTCAGTATTAGAATTTCTAACATGTCAGGGTTCCTTCTTCATTTGCACATCCAGAAAGAAGTACTTCTTGACAGGGCTTAAGGATACATTGTATACAACAACATTGGGTGCTTTTTTTTTTTTTTTTTGCTATACCAGACATTGTATTATACCAGTTCGCCAGAGGAAAGTCAGAATGTATTGCAGTGGATTCTGATCTTATTAATTTAGGTCCTTTCTCCATGATACAGATAGTCTATATATGTCTTTCCATCCAGTGAGGCTTGTTTTCATATCCTTCTACAGATCTATCACAGGAGGGCCAGCCAGCATTTTGAGGGCCTTACTTTCATTTCCCTGATATTGAATAGAGAGAACACAAAGTCAATACTGACTTGTGATCTCTCCCTTACTTCTGCTACATGTCTGTTTCCTTTTCCTAGATAAAATAATTTCTATGTCTATTTCTTCCATATAACTACTCCTTTTTAAAAAGCATAGTCTGATTATGCCCATTAAATACCCTTAAAGTGATCCTAAATATCATTATTCCATGACTCATGGCCAAGCAGTATCACTGGAAGAACATAAATGTTAAAAAGATGGCCCTCTGTTTCAGGGAAAAACTTAGAATCATAAAAAAGATGTGAAATTTCCCAAAAGCAATAGTCTACCCAACTCTTCTAGTCCAATTCCAAACCCTACTCATTGTTCATTTGCAAACCAAGATAAAAGTAATGGTGGACAAGGCTTATGGGTAAAATGTATTCAGCAAGATAGATTGCATTATATACTGCATGAAATAAGGTAAATGTAGGAATTTATATCAACAAAAATATCTTTCCTTCATTATTTTTTTCAATATTCATTTTACTTGAAGTTATCCTTCCAGTGGATGGCAATATCCTTTAGGACAGGTATAATTTTCTTTTGTCTCGTATCCCCAACATCTAGCACAGTGTGTGGAAGTACTTAAAAATATTTATTGAGTTCAATTGCTTTTTTGGTTGTATAATAGTTTGAATTGGTATATAATTCATAGAAGGACAAAAATCAGTTCCGTCTAAGTCCCAACTTCTCTATTATCAACCTGCACAATTCAATAAATACTTGGAATGAGAAAAGATAACTTTAGCTTATTTCTGTCTCCTGTCTCCAGAAAAAATGTGTAATTGCTTGGCAAGTGACCTCAAGAATGCAGCATCAGAAACTTTGCACTTTTGGTCTCCTAAAGGTTTTTATCATTCCCTAAATGAAAAAGCACTTCCCTAAAACTGATCTGATATTTCCCCATTAATTCCCATGTTTGCTTTGTGATCTCTACTGAATTTAAAGAGGATGGTATACCTTTAGTATATATTGCTTATTTTATTTCTAAATATAGCTTATATTCATGAATGTCTAAAATGTACTCACACATAAATATGAAAGAATTTAGGAAGATAGATAAACTAAATTCTACACCACTCTCTAAATTCAAATTTAATCCCATTACCCTTTCAGTTCTTTATAAAACATTAAATGCTTAAATCATGACATGAAAACAAATGGGTAAGCCTCCTATGACTCAAGACAAATGGTTTCTCTTGGTTACAGTATGAGATTTCCAAGAATCCTTGAGACTTTCTCAGATATTAGGTGGGTACATTTAAGAATGGAATAGCCTGCTCAGAAAAAGAAGGGAAAAAAAATTGTATTGGGCTTTAACAGAGTCTTAGCAGAAATGTGCTAAATGGTCCCTTAGTGGCCTGAGTTAAATGTGTCTCCCCAACTACCAAACTTACTGCCATAAAGGGACCTGTGCACTGGGGAGGCTCTGCCACTGGGATTTATGTTACTCATTCACAAATTCATAACTTTGGGCTTTACTCTGTGGTTATCCTATGTGAAAATAGCTCCACTTAAATTACAGTTAGATGGTGCACTTTATATTGGAAGCTTTATTTTCCCAATGTACTCAGGTAGTTTTTCCTCTTTACCAGATGCAACTTATTGAATTGTAATAATAATAATAATGATGATGATGATGATGATAAGAAGTATGACTTTATCTTAATTGGCAAATTCTTTTTAACAATAAAAAGGATAGATGAAAGTTCCAGTCCTTCTGCATACCCCAGCTTTAGCCCAGTGCCCAACATATAATCTGATTTATTTAGTAAGGTCTTGTTGAATAATTGTTTGATATGAGGACAAACATTTTAACAATTAAAAAGTGATCTAAACAAGGAATGCTATTGAATAAGAGTTAATGGCTTTATTGACACTAGAAATCAAATATATGTATACACACACACACACACACACACACACATACACAGAGACACACATCTATATCTTCTTTTTAAACAACTTTAATCAAGTTTCCAAAAAAGCGTCAAACCAAAGTATTTGTTTAATATTTATTTTGTGTTTAATTTTATGTTTAATATTTATTTATTTTGTCAGATAATAGAGTTGAGGAACAATATGGCCACAGGTAGCATGAAAACATATAATAAGGGGATATGTACTGAATCTATAATTCATTAATATAAATAACTGCTATATACAGAAATTCCCTCTACCAAAATAGGTCCTGACTTTTATAACTCATAGTCTTAGAAAGTTGACTGGAGTGGGTGACTTGTCCAGGATCACATAGTTTCTGTGACAGAGGACAGGACTTGAACTCAGATTTTTCAGGCTCCAGGCCCAGCACTCTACCATTTCACCATGTAGCTCAAGGTAGTGGATAAAATTGGGATAGGTCTGAGAATTAACAAGACCAAGATTCAAGTTCTGCCTCTAATACCATATTAATCTTGGGCAAATCACTGAATCTCTCAGTAAACTCAGATAACTTTTCAACAGGTAACAGATTTTACTTGATAGTTTGAATGAATTGTGTCAACAAGATTGAAAACTTAACCTCAGTCATCAAACAAATAAATTTACCTAGCAATTATTTACCTTTTAACCAAAATTTCAATATGGAAATCATAATTATAATCACTTTTCAGTCTTTGGGCGGACTCTGTTCAATTTCTTTCACTTTTCCTCTTATATAGGTTACTAATTTTTCTTATTTTTACTTTATTTCATAAAATTCTATATTTCTTTGCATTCTTCATACTATTTAATATTAATTGCATTACGATGTTCCCTTATAACAATGTATTTATTTAATTTTTTAATTATGTACCTACTGTTAGAAATATATATATTGTTCTTATTTTTGTTTTTATAATTGTTTTTATAATTACATATAATTCTACTATAAAAATCTCTAAATAGCTCTATGATTAGGTGAAAAAATATGATTATTTTTATAATTTTCTATCCTGCCAGTTGTTCTCCAAAAGGATTCTCTGTTTGCCATTCTACCAAGTAATAAATGAATACACCTGATCTTCCTTCCACAAACCTATTAGCAAAAGGTTTTATGAACTTTAATTATTTTTGCCAATTTGATTCAGGTGAGTCAGTGACTCAAAGTAATTTTAATTTATACCTCCGATCACTAGGGAGATTAAGCATTTGTTCAAATGATTAAAAATTTGCATTTCCTCTTTTGAAAATGATCTATTGGGGGCGGCTAGGTGGCACAGTGGATAAAGCACCAGCCCTGGAGTCAGGAGTACCTGGGTTCAAATCCAGTCTCAGACACTTAATAATTACCTAGCTGTGTGGCCTTGGGCAAGCCACTTAACCCCATTTGTCTTGTAAAAACATAAAAAAAGAAAAATGATCTATTGACAATATGTCCAATGAGGTAGAATTGGGAACCACCATTACAAATTAAAAATACTTTAAATATTGAAGTTATCAAATTTTTCTCATGTTTTCATATTTCCCAAGATGTTATTTTTCATTTTCTTAAAAATCATATCTTTTCCACAAATTCTTTTTTCTTTTTTCTTCCATTGTTTTAATAATATTTTGAAATGTTTAATTTGAAATTCCACTTCAGAACCATCCATGTCCCTCAATCTTGATATGTGGCTGCTTCAGGGACCACTTCAACTAAACACACCACTCTTTTTTTTCCACAGTTCTTGAACCATAATCAAATCAATACTGATTGTGGAAAGGGTATGTTAATCTATTCCCCCAGACTCTACTTAGTTCTATAATTTGCCATATTCTATAACTTTCCAGACCAAAATATCCCTCCCTAGTTACCATTCCCTATAGGTATTGTCTCTCCCATTTAAAATATAATCTCCTCAAGAACAGGAATTATGTTCACTTTGCCATTCATAACTCCAATGTTTAGCATAGTAGTATAAACACCAAATTAAATTATTTTTGTTCATTCATGCATTCAATTCACTAGTATTTGAGTATATATATCCTCTTTCCACCTGTTTTCAACTAATTATTTCCCATGACTCTAAAATCTAGCTACCCAAACCCAGAAAATGGGTGTGATGTGGTTAGAAGGCATTCTATTAACATTTAAATGCTATATAAATGAGCATTATTTTGATTATTAATTGAATTCATGGTCAGCATTTGACCTAGAAAAATTGAGTTAAGATTTGAAATCTTTGATTCACAGTCTTTCTAGAAGAGTTACATCCTTTCAGTTTTGTTTACCCTCTCTAAAAAATTATAGGAAGCAAGTAGGGAGAGAGAGTAAAGAAATTTTAGAACCCTAAAACTTCTTTACATTTAACTTTTTAAAATTTTTCAGAAATTATTAAATGGTTCTATTTGGTTGCATAATTATTTAGTAGGGAGGCTTTAAGAAAGGAAATTGAAAGTTGGGGTAGGGAAGGAGACAGTAGGGAGTCAGTATAGTAAAATGGAAAAAAAAATCTTTTTATTTGGTTTCAGAAGGTTCATATTTTTGTTAGCCATGTAATGAGACCTAAGCCTGGTCCTAGGCCCTAGTCTTCATCCATCAGATGAGAATGACAATATTTATACTGTACATCTCATGGATTAATGTGAGGAAAATGCACTATAAACTTAAAAGTCCATTTAAATTTGGTTCACTGTAATTAAGGATATTCAAAACAAAGGCAGAGTAGTCTAAGCGAGGCCAGTGTGAAAAGAAGAGGGAAAGTACTTATTGAAGAGATGATCTCTAAGCATTTGAAATCTTGTAACTCAGTTATAAATAAAAGAAAAAGTAAATCATCACATCTTTCCCTTAGTTTCTTACTATTAATCCTGGAGTTGGAGAATCAGGGAGGTGGTGGGGTAGATTCAAATGTGGAAAATAAAAGTTCAATCAAGACTGGAACTAGGAGGGGCAGTTGGGTGGTACAGTAGATAAGAGCATCAACCCTGGAATCAGGTTCTACCTGAAGTTATTACATAAAGTTTCTCTTTATCTAGTTATGCTTAACAGTACCTACAGTACTTCTTTAGGAGATTAAGATTATTTAGATTAGGATATTTTCTTTCCTTTCTTGCTTTTTTATATTGGAATTTCTTTCTTTTCCCCTTATTTTAGTTATTATTATTCATTTGATTTATTTAGTGACTTGCTAATTGTTTTGGAATGAAGAGAGTGAAACAGGTATAAAAATCTTTCACTCAGGAGTCTTCACTTATATCTGTAATAAAGTCTAGTGTTACCTGTTGCCAAAACAAAAATGGTCATGCTAATATTTAAATAGTCTGGAAAAGTCCTGCCAATGGAAAATCTTTTTTCCTGGTTCATGCTAAAATGCTTCATTATATTATCAGAAATGCCTTGTTAAAATTCAAAGAGAATAGCATCTTGTCCTTTAATGCATTAGCACTGATTAGCTTATCAGTGGGTTTTTCTAGTTAGCTAGCTATCATCATATAGAAATCAAAAAATGAGGCCCTGAGGGAATGAGGCACAGGTAAGTTTTGATGAAAATAATAGTTTATATTGATATTGTTTTAAGAAAACAACTTAATTATATTAAGGAAATACTTGGTAATATTGTGGAACATTATAACAGTTAAGACAAACTCTCAAAATAATCATAACTTGTCATCACTCCTCCCTCAACCCATAAGGTAGAGTTCAGTAAGTAGCTTATAATAAACCTCTTGTTTCACATGCTTTAAAAGGAAAGGATTGTTATTGTCAATTATACCAATGTGGTTTATTTCAATACTTGGGTGCATTACATAAATTTTAATGAATTTTCTAGGATCAGGACCACATTCATTCAACCACTTCTTACCAGAAAATTTCTCTTCCCCCTGGATATAGGGTGTTCTGTTTGGTTTGGCTAGATCAACACACATATTTTGAAAACTCTTTAGAATGTTAGCTTTAAGTAAAAGGCCCATATGACTAAATGCAATGAAGGCAAAGTAGAAAAAATTTTATTACCTATTCCTCATATATTCCCCTTTCCTGTCTTCTCCCAACTTCTATCACACCACATACTCTTCAGTACAACAACACTAGCTGCCTTGCTCTTCCTTAACAAGACATGCACATATTGTCAATTCCATTCATTTCCACTGGTTGATACCCATTTCTAGAATTCTGAATTCCAACTAAAATTCTACCTTCTACAGAAAGCCCTTCCCAACTACCCTTAATTATAATGCTTTCTCTATAATGAGAAATTTCCAATTTATCCTTTAAATAGCTTGTACATAGTTTCTTGCATGTTGTCTCTCCTAATAGAGAAAGTTCCTTAAGGTTTCTTAAAACCATTCTTTGTGTATACAACATAATAAAATGGCTGGCCATTAATGTAATAGCTTAACAAAATTTTACTGATCAACAAAAAGAGTTGATGAATATGCAAATAAATCAGAATAGGGTGGAAATTAAAAATGCATGCTGTCATCACAAAAATTTATAGTCAATACAGTTTTGATTTGGTCCAGCCATTGTGGAAAGCAATTTGGAATTATATCCTAAAAGTTACCAAAGTCTGCTCTTTGACCTAGGAATATTACTAGACCTATCACAAAGATTATCAAAGAAAGAGGAAAAGGACCATATGAACAAAACTATTTTAGAAGTTCTTCCTGTAATGACAAATAACTGGTAACAAAGAAGGTACCCATCAACTGGACTGTGGCAGAGCCAGTTGTAGCATATAAATGGAATGGAATATTATTGCTCTATACAAATGATGAAAAGGATAGCTTCAGAGATACCTATAAAGACTTGTATGAATGGATACAGAGTGAAGTGAACAGGAACAGAAGAATAAATCATACATTAACAACATTGTAGAGACAAAATTTCATAATTTTAATCAACGAGGTGACCACCTCTGATTCCACAGTAATGAACCAAATAGAAAAAAAATAAAGTAAAATAAAACCTTTTTTTTTAATATGGCCAATCTGAGATATTCTTTTTCACTGAAAAAAACAGTAAAATAAAAGTTACATTTTAAAAAGAACTAAAAATTTGTAGAAACATCTTATGAGACATTCTCTGTTTAACTTCTTTCCTTCTTCCCCAGAAATATGACCTTCTCTTCTGTCAAGTCTAGGATACTGCACTAACACTTCAATCTTCTGGATCTTCCTTTCCCCTAAAAAGATAACATTTAGAAAACAGTCACCTACTTTGAGTGGGGCATGCCAACACTAAGAAGAGGCATTAAAAGAAATTCTCTTTTATCAAATACTGCCTCAAACAAATTGGGTGATTCAAATACATTTCTAAATTACAATTTACCATGATAAAAGAGCAAGAGTTCTATGGGAAAGAGTGCATAGATCAGGTGATAATCACACTGCAAAGTACAATAACTTTGATGGGATAATCAATGACTTCACAGTCAAAGAGGCAAGAAAAGTTGAAGAGTAATCACTATTAAATTTTGCAATTGTATTGTATTGTATTGATGATTTATGTGTTATAATGATCTTTATTGTTCTATAACTAGAATACTTCAAATTCAAATAAACTATTTTTAAAAAAAAGATAAAATAGAGGGGGTGATTTTCAGCTATTGCCTAGTATCAAAAATCCTCTAATCTCAGAAAGGGGAAAAAAACTATAATCCTTTTACTTCTTCTTGGTTCAGCTCAGGTCAAATCTCCTTCAGATACCACTCTCCAGGAAGATTCCTCCCTATCACTTCATGATGTAGTTGAAAGAGCACTGAATTATGAGGCACTTGACTTAGATTCTGATCTCAGCTCATTTTTTCTAAATTCTTGAGTGATGGGCAAATTACATTATCTTTCTGGCTATCAGTTTCCTTGTCTATTAAAAAGAGGCAGTTAAACTAGATAATTTGTAAGTCAAAAATACTTAACTTGTGTTCCATGAACTTGTTTATATACATATAAGCACACACATAAAACTATTTCAATATAATTAATTTTCTTTGCTATTCTATGTATTTTATTTTATGTATTAAAACATTATTCTGCAAAGATGACAGAGAGATGCAATAACTCACTGTAATTCTCCCAAATTCCTCTATAAACAACTTTTAAAAATGCTTTAAAAACAAATTCTGGAGCAGCAGAACCCACAAAAGGATGGAGAGAAACCATTTTCCAATCCTAGAAAACTAAGGTCAGCAGGAAAGGTCTATTGAATGAGGGTGAGAGTGGAGTGCCCTCAAAGTTAGACTGCACAAGCACAAACCAACTCCAGGCAAACCAGCACCATGTCTTAGAGTCAACAGAATCAGCAATGGCTGCAGTGACTTTGGGAGCTTTCAGCCTAACAAAGTCAGGCAACTAGTCCAGAAGAGAGTACAAGGGACTCATTGGTGGGCAATGCAAATATACAGATCTAGGTCTCAGTCCTGCATGGCAGTCCCAGGGTGAAGAAGAACACTAACACTGGAACTTGCAGCCCACAGAGTAGTACGGGAACCTTGGGTAGCCACTTAACCTCCAATTGCCTCAGTTTCCTCAACTATAAAATGGAAATAATAATGGTTGCTACCTTCTAGGATTGTTGTAATAATGAAATAAGATCAGTTTTGTAAAGTCATTTAATCTCTTAGCAAATTTCAATCAGCTTGTGAATGACATATCAGGAATTGGAGCCCAAGTTCTAAGACCCTAAATCTAATGGCTATCCTCTATAACAGCAAACTTCTGTGTAAAGGAAAGGGTAAGCCCTGATAGAACACTTCTGGACTTCAATTTCCTCAACTACAAAATGGAGATAATACTACTAATAAGCCTATCTTCCTCATCAGGTTTTTATGACAATTAAATGAGGTCATGCATATAAAGTGCTGATTAAAGTATGACTTAAGTAGCAACATCATCATCATCACTATTATTATTTTTAATATTAATATTACTAAAAAATCCATAATACCTATGGTAGTTAATGCTTCTGATGAAGGGAGCAGGAAATGTTCTATTTATTGTTCCTAGAATTCACTCTTCCTTCCTCATCCTCATTTACAGGATTCCCTTATCTTTTCAAAATTGCTTCAGTGTCACTTTCTATCTATGTGATACTTTTCTTGATTCCCTCAATTGCTATTTCCCTTCCCTACTCAATTTAACTTGAAAGTCTTCCAAAAGTGGTTGGATGACCTCCTAGTCCTGTTAGAGTTGGGATTTCTTTCCAGCATATGTTGGACTTGATAGAGTTTGTGTCTTTTCCAACAATCAAATATTATAATTCTATTTGCTGCATATCTTTGTCTCAAATCTGATAGGTGGCTGTTTCTCTCAATAGATAAGCAAAAAAATTAATACTTGCAAGATTCACTTGTCAAACATTTCATATATTTTCAGTAATTTCCCTCACTAAAAGTTTCTGCTTATTTTTAAAATAAATATAAATCTATTATTTTAAATAATTAATTATTAAAAATAAATGTATTGACTAATTGAGCAAAGAGAAGTTTCCCTTAAAGTACTGTGCTGTAGAAGTATGCTTACTATACTAAATTTTGAGCAATTCAAAAGCGGAAAACAATGTTATTGATAGAAAAGATGCCTTGGGGCTTGAATTAGCTAAATTAGTGCTTTTGTTTATCAGAGTATTATATAATTGCTCCACTTTTATCTTCATTTTCCCTGTATAAAAACACTCTGAGGTAATTACAAGTTATTCAATTCAATTCAACAAATACTAATAGTAATAATGATGGCTAGAATTGATATAGATTTTAAGGTTTACAAAGCACTTAACAAATATTTTCTCATTTGATCATGATCACAAGATTTCTGAGAAGAAGGTGATATTAATATCTGCATTTGACAGAAGAGGAAACAGGTATATAGAGGTTAAATGACTTGGCCAGGGTCACAGAGGTAGTATGACATCAGGTTGAACTCTATGTTCAGTGCTCCATTAGTAGTATCATATAGCTCCATCCACAGAATCATTTTTTTTGTTGATGTATTATTTTTTAGTCAGTTATCTTATATTCTGTTGGAGTTTATATTTTTGTAAACTTGCTTCATATTTGAACTAAGGATATGATTAAGACCTGGAAAAAATTTCAGATATGTATAGTGAAAATGTGCACTATGTATGACATTTTATAAGGTTTTATCACGCACACAATTTCTTCATCCAGGCATCTTAGTATCTATAAGTGAGTTCCAGAAGAAACAGAGTTTTTTCATTTTGCTTTGTTTACTATAGTTTGAATGATATTTCAGGACAGTTAATTATCTACTATTTTATACTAGGATGGCAAAATTGGATCATGAAAAATAGAAAGTGAGTTTCCTTATAAATCTAGCTCCTATTCATGTCTTCTTTCAGTCAATTAAACATTTATTAAAAATAAGTAACAAGGATATATTATTTAGTTTTAGTTCATTTTGTAAAAGGAGAGATTATAAATGTAAGTACTTGATATATTTGGTAAAGAACATGATGAGAGACAGCATCTACCTATAAGGGCAGAGAACTGTTCTTATAATCAGATAGACCAGGATTCAAATTCTTCCTCCACTTTTATATGGACTAAGTGACCATTGGTAAATCATTTAATCTCTTAACCCCCGAGGCAACTTTTCTAATATCATAAATTACAGAAAAGCTGCTGATCTTTGGTGAATGGTTTCCATATAAGATTGGTCCAGAAGCACCACCATTTCTCAAAAGACCCAATAAATTTGTTAGGTTTTTATTAAAATATCAAAATTTTATGCAATAGATTAATTAACAAACATTTATTAGAAACTGCTAAGTGATAAAGTTACAAAACCATAAATGAAGCAATTCCTGACCTGAAAGAGCTTAGGTTTGCTATAGAGAGACAAGATGTATACATATAAATATGTAAATTATAAACACAAACAAAAGGTAATTTGTGAATGGAATGGTAATTAGCAAATTTCTCAGGTTAATTTGCAATTTGCTCCAGTAATTTATAGGCTTTCTGATTATCCTTAATGCTTAAATATTAATACACATGTGTATGTGCATGTACACATGTATACAAATAATTGTATTTGAGTTCATATATCCTCAGATCTATCCATAGATAGGTACTCGTAGGGCTTTTGAAAGTCATTAGATAATTTAGAGTTATGCTATATCTTAAAGTTACCTGGAGTTTGCATACCAGTCATATTTGATCCCTAGCACTTTGTCAGTTTCAGCAGTTTGGACCTTATCCAACACTTGTTTATTATATAAATCTAAATATCAAGTTTAATGTGTGAAAGTGTAGGCATACTCTACATAAAATCCTCTAAAATTCTATTTTTATAGGAAAGTAAGTATTTAAAAATTAATCTTTGAACCTATTTTAAAAACCTAGGAGTACATACTGTTACCACTTAACAAGAGAGTTGTGTAAAATTTATTAAATTATTCCTTCGTATAATTTGACAATGATCAATTTAGTCTGAATATTGAAAGTCTCAAAACATTCAAATTTTCTTTCATAATAATAAGACTTTACTTTTAGAAAGAATGCCATTTTATCCCAACTATGTGAACTTTAAAAACTTGATAAAAGCTTAGACCCAATGGAATAGCTCAACTTGAATAAACTGAACCTGATCGAACTTGACTTCAGCTGTCCTTAACTATCTTTCCAAATCTTGGGAAGATTCCCAGAGACATAAAATATTTTTATTGACCTGGAAAGAGTACAAATACACTTTTGCTAATCTAGGAAAACTCAGTGATACCAAGACAAGATTCTCATTGACCTGGAAAGACTTCTTTTGCATCCTTGGCAGTCTAACTGAGAGAGACAATCCTTCCACAGCATTGACTTTCTGCAAATATGTTGTTTCCACTTGGAAAGTCATGTAGCTTTATCTACAAAGCTTTGCTCTTAGGCAACTTATAAAAAAGGGAAAGTTTCCTGACAGATAATAAGGGAAATCCTATGTAACCATAACCATTAATGGATGATGATGATGATGATGATGATGATGATGATGACAGTAACTTGCATTCATATACTGCTTTTAAGACTTGCTAAAGTGGTGGTTAGGTGGTGCAGTGCATAGAGCACCAGCCCTGGAGTCAGGAGTATCTGAGTTCAAATCTGGCCCCAGACACATAATAATTACCTAGCTGTGTGTCCTTGGGCAAGCCACTTAATCCCATTGCCTTGCAAAAGAAAAAAAAGATTTGCTAAGCATTTTATTTATGTTAACTCATTTGATCCTCTCAACAACTCTGTAAGACAGAGTTGTTAACCCCTTTTCACAAATTGGGAAACTGATAAAAAGAAAGGTTAAGGGACTTGCACAAGTTCACACCTCTGTTACATAGATAAATACAGATTTATATATAAATAGACTTATATATGTTAATTTATAAGCTACTAGGAGGTGCAGTGGATAGAGTGTTGGGTTTGGAATCATGAAAACCTGAGTTCAAATCCAATTTCATACCTTTATTTTCTGTGAGAGTCTGGGCATATCATTTATCATCTGTTTACTTTAATTTCCTCAACTCTCTGTGCAGATAAAAATGGCATCAACTTTGCAGGGTTGCTGTGAGACTCAAATCAGATAATATTTATATATTAAATATATACTATATAAAATATTTATCGCATATCCCTTCCATGTTTTAAAACACTCCATATCCAAATTTAAATTAGTCCCAATATTTCTATTTATGAGCATCCTTCCTCTCCTTCATCATCTGGCTCAGATATCACCTCTTCCCATTCCCATATCACATATTCCCATTCTGATGAACCAGAAATTATCCTTCCCTCCTGAGACTTTGAGAAAATTCTCCTTGTTCTCTAACTGTAAATGGTAACTGCAGAATATGTCTGTTGAATTGAATAAGGTAACTCTGGATCATCAAACTCTGCTGATTGGGTCCATTACAAATTTATATTATCTAATATAAATAATCTCAAATTGGTCTTTACTGCCTCAATACAGACATTCTATAGCTCCCTAATGAAATCACAATCATACTACACACAGTGGGTGCTCAAAACCTTCTCATCTTTCCTGTCAGACCTCATCCTCTAACTAAAGAATTGCTTCATACTTGCCTGCAGAAAATTGAAAGATATTCACCAATAGCAACTGCTTCTCATTCCTCATCTCACATCATTCAGACAACTTCCCTCAACTTTATTACCCTTCACTCCAGTCCCCTATAATAATGTAATATTCTCTTTCCAAATGCAACCCTTCTGGATGTACCTTTGATACAGCAAACTAATACCCTGTTCTCCCCTTTTTTCCCTTACCTTTAATCTCTTTCTCCTTTCTATTTCTTTCTCTGATATCTACAAACATGTTTTCCCCCCTTAAAAAAATCCTCATTAGATTTTTCTAATCCCAGTAGCTATTGCTTTGTATTTGTCCTCCTTTCTATGACTCAACTCCTTGAAAAAACTATTCTATCTCAGTGCCTTCAGTTCCTCTCCTTTTTCTCAGTTCTCAACCCTCTGTAATCTTGATTCCCAACCTCATTAGTCAACTGAAATTGTCTCCTCCAGAGCTGCTAATGATGTCTTATTTGACCTATTGTCATTCAACTGATATTTCTTGGCCTCTCAGCAGCATTATATAGTACTGATCATCTTCTGTCTTGTAAATTCTCTTCTACCTATGGACATTGTTTCGTTTAAGTATTTCCCTGTGTAAAATCTATTCTTTTGCATCTTTTTTTAATATTTTTCATGGAAGGACAAAAAGAAAGGAGTTTGAAGAGTGTGTTCATTACCCATCCAAAGACAAAATGAAATATTTTATCATGGGACATTTGGGTATCATTTATGGAATCATTGATGACATATGATGGGGGCGGCTAGGTGGCGCAGTGGATAGAGCACCGGCCTTGGAATCAGGAGTACCTGGGTTCAAATCTGACCTCAGACACTTAATAATTACCTAGCCGTATGGCCTTGGGCAAGCCACTTAACCCCATTGCCTTGAAAAATCTAAAAAAAAATGACATATGATGACCAAAAGACCAGCTTGAAAATAATTGCACTTTATATAACATCAATTGTTCATGATGAATTGATAGAGAAAGTCTATGAAAATCTTTATAAGGCTCTCCAAGTCAAATAGCATATGTGCTGACATTAGGTGACTTCAGTGCCATTTGGAAAAAAAAGGTAAGAAGGGACAACTATCATAGGAAAACATGATTCAGGAAGAAGGAATGGGGAAGGCCAAATATTGTTATATTAAATAGAAGTCTTATGCTCTTTATCTCAAACATCTTCTTTGAAAAAAAGAACTATTTGGTACTTGAGTTAGTGACCACCAAATAAAGAATGAATATTTATATATTAGAAGAAGGAATTATGGGAAGTGCAAACTACACTGATTTAATTCTAGAGCTAGCTCAGTTCCCCTTCTATTTAATTATGGGTCTCATGCAATTTCTGTCTTGTAAGAAAACTGCATTCTATTATGGAAATTGTGGGGGGAAAAAACCTTTGTTGCCTATTTGAATTTAGTTCTGCATGGTTGGGATGCTAGACTCCATCCTGTTGCTTAGAGATTCAAACTAAGAATGAAGTGCTGATCAGATCTGAATAGTGATTCAAGACATTTTCTTGCAATTATACTTCTCAAGCAGTCCATATTTCTTATCTGGCCTCATATGAGTCAATCGCTTCTTTGTTCCTTTGATTGAATTCAAGCACTTGAAGAATTGGAACACCTTTTTTTCTGATTTCAGGAAACTTCACCTGTTTGTACTCTCTCTCCCTCAATTTGGAAAATCCACAATCTTTCCTCCAATTAGTAATCCTTTAATTCTGCATCCTGGCTTGTACCCTATTAATAGTTTGTTTCAATAACTTGGTCTTAATTGATTAATTTTTTAATGCAAAAATAATCTGTCTCCTATATTCCACATCCAGTGCCAAAGTTGAAAAGGTCTGGTACCAATTTATTATGCAATTGTCATGTATTGCTTAATAAGATAATATTTTCAGAAGCTCAGTTTTGTTCCCTCAGTCATTTCATCTTTCCACCAGTTACAGTTCACAGATATACCATAAACATTTTGGAGTTGATCAGAATTAGTACAAACAATAAATAATGATAATAATTCTCATTACTGTTCTTAATTATTATTCTACCTTGAATAAACTTCATCTTGAACTATTTAAACAAGTAATTGAACAACAAAGATTGGAAATGGACAAAGGAAATATATAAATGGGGGCGGCTAGGTGGCACAGTGGATAAAGCACTGGCCCTGGAGTCAGGAGTACCTGGGTTCAAATCCAGTCTCAGACACTTAATAATTACCTAGCTGTGTGGCCTTGGGCAAGCCACTTAACCCCATTGCCTAGCAAAAACCTAATATATATATATATATATATATATATATATATATATATATATATATATATGTATGTATATATATAATATGTAAATATGTAAAATGTAATAACTATTTTCAGCTATTAAACTTATGGAAATTAATATAACAAAAAGAACAGAAAAATATACTAGGAATCTCCTCAGTTAGTGAATATCTTATTTATTTGCCAAATAAAAAAATTGGAAAGCTGTCAAATCAATCAAATATAATCTATATCTCATTATATCATAATTGATTAGTAAAATTTAACAAAAAAGGAGGATGGACAATTATGAACAACATCATCTCATAAAGCAGAGAGAAGCATGACCATATTCATATTGGTCAAAGGACTTACGCATATTGACTGGAATCCTTATAATAAATTTTATAAGTCCTGCAATATGGATGGAGATAGATGGGTTAAAATCTGCATTTTTTTGAGGAAGTTTCCAAATCAAATAGATTGTGAACTCAAAGATGATGTTGTTTACCTAAGTTAGGAACTAGACTAAACAGACAAATGCATTTTTTTTCTCTGACTACTTGTTGGGCTTTACCTTTTAGTGCAAATACACAAATAGTCATTTACTCACTTTTCAAAAATAGTTTATGCTAAGGCATCTGTGAAAAATACTTAATTTTTTTTATTATTATCATCAGTGTTTTCCAAAAGGATAACTGAAAGAGGAAGGACATTCTTTACTGGAGACCTCAGAGAAGCTATTTCTCTTGTCTGTTCATCATTCTCCTCAAATGAGAAGTACAATGATTGGACTAGAAAACATCTAAAGTTTACCTCTTATTTTTTCTTGGTGGACTTTAAGTTGGGACTTATTTCATGACTATTTACAGTGTTGTGGATTTGCAATATGATTATAGCTTCATTTTCTACAACTGTCTCCAGGCACAAATATTATTCCAAGAAGTTATGTTGGAAATTTGCTAAAATGAGACATTTTTAGATATTTGTAACTTCTTATTCAATTCATTGCAATGTTACTCTGCTATCAATGATGAACTTCCATCCCCTAGGAGACAAGTTCAATGTTCAAGAATGCTCCTTTACCCAAGCTTCCAGAGAATGGGACATCTATGAAAAATATATATGAATTCCCTGGATAGGTAATCTCTGATTAAATCAGCAGATAACACATGTTAACTGTTTTACAAACCTTATAGTGCCATATATAAATGTAAGTTGTCACTGCTGTCTCCTGGAGTGGTGGTGGGAGTAGGGGTGGGAGTGGTAGGGGTGGGTACTAGTAAGGAAATAGAAGGAAAAGATGGAAGAAAAAAGATAAAGGAAAAGAGAGGAGTAATGGTGAGGGGAAAGGGAGGGAAAAGAAAGTGACAGTGAGAAAGAAGAAGACAGAGGAAGGAAGTAGTGAAAAAGAGAAAGGGGGGAGGAGACAGAATAGTAGGGTAGATAGAATGGTCAACTTGGGTCAAGAGGAACCAGGTTCAAATCTTCTTTTAGGTTTTCATTGATCTTGTGTCTGAGTTCCTTAACTCAGTTTTAATTTCCTCCTCTTTAAAATGGAGAAAATATCTATTCAACTTAGTTGTTATGAAGATAAGGAGATAAAATGTGTAAAGCATTTTTTAAACCTTAACTCTATCCTTCCATCTGGTTTTTTTCCTCTTTCAACATTTCTCAAGTTTGTCCCTTTCTAATTCTGTTTCAATTGAAATGCATTATCTCATTACCTTAAAACTTAATTATAATAAAAGTTCAGTCTAATATATCTGACTTTATTCTTTCCCCAACTCCCTTAAATCCCACACACTGAGGCCATACTAATGTTCTTTAAAAAGTTCTTCCCTGATGCTCACTATTAAAATCCTTCTTTTGCTTAAAGGATTAAATTCAAATTTCTCAACCTAACATTTAAGTCTTATTTAAACTGTGCTTACCATACATATTCAAATTTATTTCATACTATTGTCCAAAAGAACCTATTTTTAAATGTTAGTGGACTCATATCCCCTTCTAATCCCCCCCCATTCCTACCCCTCTTGTCATTTTTCATTACTTGCTTACATCTATATTTTCATTTTCTCTCTTTTTTCCCCCCACCCCTCAACATAACTCTCAGGGTCAACTTTATGGACACTTCCAACAATGCTAAATTGTGCATTTCATATTCTCTCATTTCATTTGTTTTGGCTTCCCAATCTTAAGCTTAAGGAGGAAAAATCACTTTTCTAATACTTTGTACACTTCATAGCATTGAGGGTAAGACTGGACATTGCTTAACAAATTCTCATCAATTTTCTTGAGTAATTGAATTATAATAAATTAGAACTAATCACCTTTTCAAAATATAATCACTGCTTTACACCTGATTACACTGACAATAAGAGCAATTTATTCAACTCACAAATAGTCAAAATGATGATGACAAATTTAATGTAGTTAAAAAAATAATGAAAAGTGTTCTTTATTAGCCTATATAGAAGTCCATCCCTCCATCCCACTTCAACATATTCCATTTTACCCTCGTGTGGAGTGAGAGTTATCTCCTCTTTTACCAAGTTATGGATGGCTACAACCACAACATTCTTCCAGAGTCTATGTAAGAATTAAAATAAATGTTCTTCCCCTGCCTTCCTTTGTTACACCTTTGTTCATATACCCCCTACTTCAAAAGTCTCCTAATTTGTTTCCAATCTGTGTGTGTGTGTGTGTGTGTGTGTGTGTGTGTGTGTGTGTACATATAGATTACAAAAGGATTTAACTTTCCTGTTTATTGTTTTTCTTTTTCAGACTGTATCTCTCTACCTCTCCCAGTCTGGAAATACAGTAATCACTCATAGGTTGAATTCCATTGTGGGTTGATATGGAAGCTTTCATTTACCTTGTTTCTGACTTGATTCAGTCCTTCTTAGGCATCCTTATTTATCCTGTTCAGTAACCCTTCCTTTTCCCCCACCTTATAGCTGCCCATATTTGATGCAAGACTAATTGTGAACACCTCATCATTAGCCCTATTGACTTTAAAACTCCAGAATTCAATCAAATTACCAACTTCAGCTTCTCTCAGTAACAGGGATTACAGACTGAGTCATCACTCATAGCCAGGTTTTTAGATAGTATGTATATTTTAATTCTTTGATTCTATAAAATAACATACCCACAATTATTTATCTCACATTTAAGTCACCCCTTTATTTTGCCCAATTAATCTTTACAGTCTTATTCCCTTTTCCCCATAAATGTAACCACCTTTTAGGCACACTAAACTTTATTTCTCATTCCCCACACTTTAGTTTCTTCATATTCTTTACTCATGTCACTGCCTCTTCCCAGAATGTCCTCCTTTAATTACAATTTCTGCCTTCTGAAATCCTACCCATACTTCAAGTCCTAACTCAATTGCTAACTTTGCCACAAAACCTTGCCTTGTCCTTCCAGACAGAAGTAATCATTTCTTTGCAGTAAATCCTCCAGCCCTAGCTGCATCTCCTGTGACATTTAACACATTTTTAAAAATAAAAGAATATGGTTATTTGCATATACATATCTCCCCTACTAGATATTAATTTCCTTGAGGGGAAGGACCCTAAGTTACTCATTTCTCTATCTTCCTCAGTGACTACTAAAAAGAAGAGGCACTCAATAGATGTTTGTCAAGTGAATGAATTAATTACATAGCACATTCCAGGATCTGAATAGAATTCTCATTTGGAGTCATTTGAAAGAGACCTGGCAGTCACTAGGCTGGCAAAAAAATGGTTGCAGTAAGCCAAACAAAGAGGCTATGACCATCATGACAGAACCTACTAGCATGGATGCTCCACAGGGGAGAAGATAGAGAGAATTATCATCTAGCTCAAACAAGCAGATGGCTCAGCTGCCATGCAACCTAAAGATGTCATTTGCATGTTGAGAAACAGAAATGTGAAGACAGTCAGCTTCCTAATAACACAATAGCACAGCCTTTCTTGACCACTGTGTCCTAAAAAGCTTTCTGATTTCAAAAATTTTATTTAAAAATTATGGGATTTGAAACTCCAGGAATTTCCTGAGCTTTTACCCTAAAGTAAACTAGGGGGAAAAAATCATACTATCCAGCTGGTCTCTCATGAGAACTGCATTAACAGTTTATTAATTACAACAAGTGGGAGAAGGCTCTAACCTGGGGTGACTCCTAATTATATCATGCATCAAATCTAAACTCCTCAGCGTTTGATCATAGGACTTCCATTAATTACCTCTCTCTCTCCATCTGACTACCCTCATCTCCTCCACCAACTCAGCTTGGACTTTCCTGACCTGCCAAGTAAACCTGCTAGCTGTCATTCCCCTGCCTTGAGTTTACTTGCTCCTATCTCTGAGTCTTGGGGTTTGCCGCTCTCCCTGCCCAAACAAATCTTTCTCTCACTAAGCCACAGCACCTGGATGACTAGTTGTATAAGAATCTTTCACTTTTAGCAGGAGTATATTCTTCAAGTTATAACTTAAAGCAGAATCAACGGGTATTTTTTCCCTTTTCATATCAAAGTCAATGACCAATTGAGTAAAATAATTTTTTTAAAAAAAAATCAGTCAAAAGCTATATGAAAAGTAAGATGTGACCTGTGCTGGAGCATGAGGATAGGGCATGAGTCAATGAGATAAGATGAAGAAAAAAGAAAAAAGAGATGGATAATAGTGTGGCAAGAGCCCTACAGAGAAAAGATCTTAGCTTGAGATCCCAAAACTGACATTTATTATCTGTGTGATCCTGAGCAAGTTGCATTGTTTCACTGAAGTTCAGTTTGCTAATCTATAAAATGAAGGGTCTAGAGTATGTGGTCTCTAAGGCTATGTCTAGATCTAAATCAATGACCTTATTATCCCATACATCCTGACTTGGTCTTCTACTAACTATGTAATTGAACAAGATGCTTCAATTCAGTGAACCTCAGTTTCTTCAACCATTTTTGGACAACTCAAGTCCCAGGAGTTTTTCTATCAGTCATATACACTTAATAGTTTTTTTTTAAATAAAAAAGAATTGAACCACAAGAACTCCCTCCCTCCAGTTCCTTCAGGATTCTCTTGTTCTTTATATTGTTGTTCAGTCAGTCAGATTTGTCTCTTATGGGATTAACTTGGCAAAAATACTAATTTGTCATTTCTTTGTCCAGTGGAATAAGGCAAAGATTAAGTGACTTGCCCAGAGTACCAAAGCTAGTGAGTGTCTAAGGTCACATTTCAACGTCTTGAAGACAGGTCTTCCTGTCTTCAGGCCCAGCTTTCTATCCACTAACCCACCTTCTTGTCTCTCTTGTTCTTACTCAGCCCCTTTTCATTTGAAAAACAGACACAAATTTTTTTTGTGGGCTAACAAAGGACTTTAGAAGCAGATACCATTTGGTAATGTTTTGAAAGCTGGATGTTGAAAATGAGCTTGGATGGTTTCAAACTAGATTGGTTGGTTTCAAATTAGAAATTGAAAAAAGTTAAAAAGGACTTCCAAACATAGTTAAGGTACAGAGATGTTGCTCCCAGCAAGCAGGAAAAAAGCAGGTTTGAAAATAGATTGAATGCCTAACTCGTGCCTGCCTGGTTGGTTGACTGAACTGCATTATTCCAAATAAGTTTGACCCTTGAAGGCTAAAACTCACTTTCAAAAAAAAGGAAAGGTATCCATGGATAAGACTCTGAGAACAGACTCTTTTAGTGAGGAAAATAGGTCTATCACAAATCAAATTATCAAAAGAAGAAAAAAACAAGTGTTCTGATGGCTGGTGTCTAAGGAGAAGAATCTGCCAGTTCCCAGAGCTTCTGGGCTCTAAACTAAAAGAGAGATCACAGAGCCTGTTCTTATTCTTATGGAGAAAAGAGAGCATTTCAGCAGAGAAATCAATTGACACCAAGAACCTAGAAGCAGAAAAAATTCCACCTAATAAAAAATGTCCAATGAAACTACAATCCTAAAGCAATGGGGCACTATCAAACAATGGCCTCATGAGACTAACAAGTGTCAATTTCCCAAAAAAGTATGTACATGCAGCAGAAATTTCATGCCATAGCTAGTGGAGGAACCAGAAGATATTGGCAACTCTAGAATATCAGATACATGAATTGTCTCCCCAGTTAAGTGCCCTGGATACACTACACAAGTACCATTCAAGCATGTGCCCTGGTTAAATGAGCTTGCCATATTGGTACCCTCTAATCATATTCCCTGAGCTTATTAACTCTTCCTACAGGGAGAATGTATCCAGGGAGAAATGTCATATTGTTTCTTTTCTTACTATTTCACTGAATATCATTGTTGTGGATTGTGTCCCCCAAATGGCTAGTAAAAGAAAATACACTGGAAGTGGTTTATGACCTATGGTTTTGAGTGAGATGTAATGATTTGAATATAAGATAATTTGTCTTGAGAATCATATGCAAGTGAGGATATACCCAAAACATTATTCCTCAAACCTTGAACTAATATAGAATATTCCCAAGGGTACTATTACCTAACTCCTGTAGAATGTAGGCTACTAGAACAGTGAAACTTATATGATAAGCCTGAAATTCCACCCTGTAAAAGATCCCATAGCCTTTATGACCAACTCAGGGCTAAGCATGGTTCTGGTTTGAGGACCTATATCACCTGTATCAGTTGAATAAAAGAGATCATAATGGACAAAATAATCAATGAGGTCAGGTAGCAGGGGAAGAAAAACAGACAATGATAAAGGTCACATCCTTTGATTCACCTAACAAGCTTTAACTCATTTATAAAATATAGGTAATAATATTATGCTATTTATTCCAGAGGGTGGTTGTCAAGAAAGTGCTTTGCAAACTTTCAGCTAGCCCTCAAAATTCTATTGCGATTCTAAGAAAAAGCATGGGAAGAGAAACTGAACAATATTTGGATTACTTGAAAAGTTATTCAATTTAATAAAAGATAGTAAATTACCCGTTTATAGATATAGACCTCAGAGATCATCTGGTCTCAGCCAGACATTTGAGAGATGAGGAGATTGGGACTTGGAAGGGTAACTAGTCTTGCCCAATACTGCATAACTACTTAACTTGTTAGGGTTAGACTCAAAGTTCCAGATCTGGCTCTAATCTTTTAGTAGATCCTGATACCAAATTAATAACAATATGAAGTGCCCAGTTGAAAGATTATTCAGGTTTTTGTTTCTATTATTTCCCCACTAAGAATTGAAAGCAGGAGGGTCCTGCACAAAATAGACATCCACTAAATATTTATATGCTGAATAAAAATGAATCATCAAATATTAAGCAGAAATATAACTTAATAATATATCATTTATAAATATTCTAAAAGAAAAATAACTAGTCTTAATCATCTATTGTGATATAGAATGGATTTTTTTTTGTTTCACTTATGCAAATCATCAGAAAACTAACTAATAAAAGGAGGTGCATTCTCTGCCATGGCTTTGCATTGTTCAGATTTTCCTTTGATCTATCCCAGTATTGTTATTCTTTTTTTCAATATTTTAATCTACTTTAAATTATGATTATCTCTAAGGCATTGGGACTTAGGAACAGAAAATTACATATATATATATATACATATCAATGAATAAAAGGAAATAACAATAGGCTTATTAGTGAGGTTTTTTTTTTTAAGAAAACTGATTTCTCTTGTGTAGGGAGCTCTCAATGAGAAAACTCTTTCAGCATCTAGTCTGCAACTTATTTTCTTAAAGGGTGCCTAGGCGAGTAAAGGTTAAGGGACTTGCTCAAAGTACAGCTTGAACTAAAGTCTAACTGGATTCAAAGTCAAATTTCTAGCTATCAAAACATGCTTTTTCTGTATTCTGTATTCAAAAGAAGACTTACTTCAATTGTTCCAAATCTCATTATTTGGTTGATGAGGAAACTCTTCAAAGAAACTTGACTTTCAACCATTCTACAATCAAAATCCACTAGATTTTCTTTTAGAATCATAGTGACCAAAAAAATCGTCATCCTGAGACAAGCCCAGGGATGAATCTCTCAATCATAAATGGACTAGATCAAAAATTACAGACTACTAAATTAAAGAATTTGACAGCTGAAGGGACTTCAATTTCTATCTAGAAATGTGATTCTGAAAGGAATGCTTACTTTTACATCCCTGATGAACAATCTGTTTGCAGGCCTCCACTGAAAATGACTACCTCCTAGTTCCACCTTTGGACAGATCCAATTTTTTTAAAGTAGTTTGGTGTTTTTTTCACTGACAAAGTCGAAATTTTCTTCTTTGCGATATTTAATCATTACTTTTGTCTTGCCCTATATAAATAAACAGAAGTAATCCCTATTTGTATGGCAGTCATTCAAAAATTTGAACACAGAGAAAATATCTCCTATGACAATAAACTAATCACCTATAATTCTTTCAACCAATCTATATATGAGTTAGGCTCAAGGTCTCTTAGCATCATGGTAACTGCCCCACCCCTCAGCTGGACTCTTAATATTCATAATAAGTATGAGGATGATACCTTAAATAGAGAAGAATACTTTTAGAACTGAATAGGTCAATCAGAATTGTAGCGAATAAGCTTAAAGTCTCCTTTGATCAATCAAAGTCATTGTGTGAGAGACTTGGTTACAGAATTTAAATAAAAATAAGCTATCTTATATTCAGGAGAGGTCTTGATGGTCTCCAGAGATTGGAGAATGCATGGCACTTCCAGTTCACCTTTTAGCAGCATAGGGAGAACTTGTAAGTTGTGGCAAAGAAGGGAAATATAGAGGAAAGTCATTGACTTCATGGATATCAGAGATCAAAGGATTCAGAATGGGGAAAGTCTCAAAAAAAAAAAGTCAGTCATTTCTTCAACTTCTCTTGATGTTAAAGAGTCAATCATTTTCCCGCTGAGTCTGCACAGTCCATATTTGCTCTTCAATACTAACTCTTTTTGCTTTTCCTCTAGTTTTAAGGTCACATGTTGTTTTCTTCTTCTCTCCAAGAGGTATTTCTCACTAACTCCCCTTTTTCTCTCTAAAACAGCTGAATTCTGTCACTCACCATTCGTTCAAAAGGCTGAGTCCAGTAACAATTGCTTCCTTACTTCCACCCCACCCTTCACCTTTGAAGTGCTAAGAAATACTACCTTTTCCTCTTCATGGATACTGTAGAGAAGGATAGAGATTCCCTAAAGAGGGCTATGAGGATTAACTGACTCTTCTTTGTCAAAGACCCAAATCTCTCTGCCCTTGCACAGAATTCTATTGAAGTCTCTCTAAATTCTGGCAGAGCTATTCTCTAAGCCAGTCTTAAGGTTCTGGCTGATAACTAGAATAGTCCTGACCCAATCAACAATTTCTAAATATCAAGAAAAGATTAATCCTCTTTAATGAGATTGACATGTATTAGCAAGTACCCAGTTAATAAAAATTCTTACTTTCTATTTTGTTTTTGCTTTGCAAGACAGTGGGGTTAAATGACTTGCCCAAGGTCACACAGCTAGGTAATTATTAGGTATCTGAGTCTGCATTTGAACTCAGGTCCTCCTGACTCAAGGGTGGGTGTTCTATCCATTAAACCACCTAAAAATCCTCACTTTAAGGGTAATTTTTGATAGTTTATGGTTTTTTTCATATCTTGTATTATTTGGAATTTCAGCATCTTCTATACATTTATGATTCTTCTACATCTAATATCCTCTATGTTCTCTTAGAAAGGAGTTCTATCATATCCAAATGGAGTACAATAAGCAGCTAATAAATGCTTATTGAACTGAATTGATTTATTTACCTCAAAAGGTATTGAGAATAAATGAAATTATGCACATTAAATAATTTGTAAATTTAAAACCATTATATAAATAAATAGTTATTTTTATTCATAAAACTAATAATAACATTCTTTCTGGACCTCAATTTTCTCATCTCTAAAATAAAGATCTTGAAGTATATTATTTCTAAATTTATTTTTACCAAAAAAAGCCAGGTCTAGGACAATAAGAAGAAGAAGGGATGGAAAAACAGAGAGGTGGTCACACAGAAGTAAAGGCACATGTAATTAAAGAGAAGAGAAGTTTAGAATCCTTGGTATAAACACTACTTGTCATATTCTGCCAGTAACTTAACTAGGATGTAGACCTTCAGAGTATCATCACTTTCATTTCTTTCCTTTAAAATGCTTATTGCATGAATCATTGTTCCTAGTTCTTCAATAGTTCATTAGTCTTAAACTTTCAGACAAGGGCTCTGAACAAAAGAATAACAGTAATCTACCAAGGGAAGAAGTTCAGCCCAAGAAAGGACCTAAGGATCTAATACATTTTTCTTATCAGGTTTCTTCAGAATCTTCCTGATAAAATTGTTTCCTGGAATGGCACTGGCATAGTGTCCAGTGAAGTCAAAAAATGATTCTGCATAACTTTAGTTTGGTAGACAGACAAATACCTCTTCTTTCCCATACTTTCTTTTGGAGTCTCCAAACAATAAGCCAGCTCTAGCAATGTGTGTCAACCATATCATCTATGTGTGCATCCCTGGAATGTATACCGCCAAGGTAAGTGAGCTATTCCACAACATTCAGAATTTTTCTATTTACTACAACCAATGGTTCTAAGATGTGGATGACTGATGGAGAATCTCTGTTTTCTTGGTGTTAATTATTAGATCAAAATTAGCAGAAGTCACTAATTTTGAGAATTAAATTACAAAGATCTAGTAAAGAATAGATTGATTCTTTGTTACATCTCAGCCTCAGAAAACAATATTGAATACAAAATTATCTGAGTATAATGTAATGGAATAATAGACTGCTCAAAAAATGGTGAAAGAGTTTCAGAGAAAAAAGGGAAAAGTTGTTTTAATTGAAGTTCAAAAAAGTGGGGAAAACCAGGAAAAAGCTTAAACTATAACAAAAACATTATAAAAATGATTAAGAATTAAGGTACTGTGATCAACTAGGGATCCACCATGATTTCAGAGGATGAGTGATCATCTGCCTCTTTAGAAGTAAGTAATGGACTCAAAGTGCAGAGAGAGAGACATTGATTTTTAGACAAAAATCAATGTGTGAATTTGTTTTTGCTGAGAGCAGTGGTCAAAGACCTGAAACAGACACTGGAGATTAGGATCTTGGAAGCAGAGATGTTGGGGCTATGATGAGTTCAAGGTATTGTGTAACCAAGACTACTCCTGGGGGAAAAAACTAGAGAAGTCAGTAAGGAACAATATAAGGAAAGACAAATCTGGACCAGATGATGGGGTAGGCAACTTCTGAAAAGGGATGGAGAGGGTTGATGAGATAGATTGCTAAAGAGGACCCTAATGTTCTTTTGATACTACCTTGCTCCCTTGTTTTCACCAACTTACTCTAGAACCAAGATTTGAGTCCTATATAGCAGTAATATACCCCTAGCCATTTCCCTTCCATTTCTTCAAGTTTAAGAGAAGACATAGTAACATTAATAAGTCTCATTCCTGGATGTTCAAACTTCTTCTGCTCATGTATGATGTTAAATAAGAATAAGTATGAAATATAACATTTCTCAGATAGAAGGAAAAAAAATCAGTCTACAGCTACAAATAATCTTATTTTATGATCTCAAACATTAATTGTATTGACCCTTAGGCAATAATTCAGGGTCTGTTTTTTTGCCTGGTCATTTATGCTCTAAACTGGGTTCACACAGATTTATCCCTGGAGGTAATCTCTTGCATACATGGGAGAAATCTTGATAAGACCATTAAGTCAATGGTCAAAATATAGTGCCACCAGAAGGAAAAGTATATGTTGCATACCTGGTAAAATAATTATAAAGTGACAATAATTATAAAGAATATAATGTCTGTCTCAAGAGTCAGAATCTAAATCAGTTTGTGTCTGAAAGGCCTGCATGAAACCCAAAATTTAACAAAAAGATCACAATCTCTAGAAGTCATGATCTATTTCTATCATGTCAAAAAGTATTATTTCTAAAAGTGGTTAGGGTAACACAGGTAGTATTATTTGCCAAGGTTTTCTTTCTGCTATAGCATACAAATTGTATAAACAGAAGAGGAAAATGTATTGCCTCTTTCCCTAATAGATAAATCCAAAACACATTTTTCTCACCTACTTCTCCTGTTTCTAGACTGAAAAATATCAACTCAAAAAGCAATAGGTTCAAATTCTAGGGTTCTCTAAAATGCCATTATTTTCTCTAATTTAAATCTTGCTAGGACTGGGTTATAAAAAGTAGAAAGTTGACAAAACTTGCTCAAGATCCTGACCTTTCCCATAGGCTGCTTGGTAGTCTTCTCCATGAAAATTATCCTAGCAATGTTCTTTTTTCCCTCCCTCCTTGTGATCTTGAACTTGACCTCTGGTTTACCTTGAAATCTAGTAGGAATTTGTTGGCATTTTAATTTGTAGGGCTTAGAAGAAAGTCTTTTAAGGAAAGAAAACAAATGTGGTCAAATTAAACCAAATGAAAATAAGTAAAACAAGCAGATAAAAAAATTTTCATTAAGGCTATACATCCTCATCATGTCTCATCAAGCAACTAATGAACAATTGACTCTAAATCATAAGTGCATTACTGCTGTTAGGATTGAAGCAAGGAAAATAATGAAAAGAATATTTTATTTCATAAAAAACAATGGAGGTTTCCTAAGCAAAACTTAATTAGAAACTGGAAAATCAAGAATATAACCATTCTTATAATTGTATAAGCAAAGTGAGGCATGGGAGGAAATAGGGACAGACATAGCAAATTCATCTGAATTCCTCAAAAGTTATTTTACTTATATATATATATATATATATATATATATTCCTGTTACAAGTCAGTTGTGAACTTGGAGCTGTATTAACCAAAGAATAGCTTAATGCAGGAGCTAATATATTAATCACCAGAAGGCAAAAAATCATTATAGTAGACTATAGGTAGATATGTACAGAAGGAGAAGTATTAAATATGTGGATTTCTTTAAGGTAAAAATAGTCAAAAAGTGACATGCTTTCATGTTATGACAGGTGAGTAACTTCGCTAATGCTTAAAGGTGTTATGTATAAACCAAAAGCACCCAGTTTACCTAAAAATGTACTAATAAAGCAAATTAAGGACACAATGAACAATTTGAAGTCAGGAAAACCTCAAATTTAACCTTAGTCACTTCCTGGGTCTGTGATCCTGGACAAGATATTTACCTCTGTCTAGGTCACTTCTATCAAATGCAAAAAAAAAAAAAAAAAAAGTTATTGTAATGATTGTATGAATAAAAATGGTTAGTACTATCTGGCACATAGTAGGCATTATTTAAATGTTATTTCCTTCCATCCAGTAAAACAAAAACAATGGCAAGGGTCATTTCTTTTTAAGCTGTAATATGCACTTTCTAGGTCCATGAGATATACATATAAAGCATTACATCTTTTTTTTTGTACTAGGAGCCTTACATTCTCTTTATTCATGAATTAATAAAGCAGAAGATACCTAAAAGGGTGAAAATTAGTCTAACATTGCCATTGGGCAAAATATTTGGAAACAGTGAGATGTGTCCAAATATAAAAATTTTAAACAAAACCAAACACTTTTACAATTCTCACCTGAAAAATACTTCAGTGCTTGCCACAGCACTTTTAGGCATATGTAAAATATAGTGCCTGCATTTATTCACTGTAAGTGACTAGGATATAATTCACTATGAAGTTGTTATAAAGAAGGAATGAGGATAGATTAACCTTTCAATGCCACCTGGTCTCAGGATTTCCCAATGTGTTAATGAATTTTGGAAGGTGGGAGCTTCAGATCTCCTGACAGTACATTAATCTGAGAAAGTAGAGTATAATACAGCCTCCAAACTCAAAGGTGAGTGAATCAATTTAGAAAATGTTAAATCAAATCTAAGTCATTGCTAGAAGATAATTCAAAACTTGCAAGATTCAAATGAGTTGGAGAAAGTGTTCCTCCCCTTTTTGAGTAAAACATAGCAGGGTGGGTAGGTAGGTAGTTCCAAAGGCTCTCACCTCTTTCTCTGGAATCAGTAAACAGTCCCTAACTATATTCCACTCTGGATCTCCTCCAGAAATGAAGACTTGACTTTGACTCTTAGGAAGTGACAAGATAATACGTCTATAGTCTACTGTGTGCCACTGATAAATATATCTATATCTATCTGTCTATCTATACATATACATATCTATGCACATATATATATATATATATATACACACAACAACAACAATTTATTAGAATTGAGAGGTTGATAACAAAGAAGCACAAAGGAAAAAGAAAGAGATTAAATATGTTGCCATGAATAGAAGCAGTCTGGAATAATGGATAAAAAGTTAATCTCAGAATTAGGAAAACTAGTTCAAAGTCTGTCTTTGATCTATATTGACAATAGGATTATGGACAAATCATGTAAAAACTCATAAGTACAGGTAACTCTCTTAAGAATCAATAGTCCAGGGCAGCTAGATGATGCTGTGGATAAAGCACCAGCCTCAGAGTCAGGAGTACCTGGGTTCAAATCCAGTCTCAGACACTTAATAATTACTTAGTTGTGTGGCCTTGGGCAAGCCACTTAACTCCATTTGCCTTGCAATATCCTAAAAAAAAAGAATCAATAGTCCATAAACATTTAATAACTATGTACTATATGGCATGGACAAAGCAGTGGGGATTCAATAAAAAGAAAGAGGATCACTAGATCACTACCCTCAAGGAACTTACAGTCTAAGGGAGATTTGCAATACACAAAAAGGAGTTGAAAATGGGAGGGACTGGTGGGCTACAGGGTGGAAGAAAGAGGGAAAGGGGTGATTGATATTCATGGAGTCAAAACCAAATAAAATATTTAATGAAAAATGAAGAGTTGAGTTAGAATGTACTGAGTCTTCTATAAAAGAAGGCTTAAGAAGGAATTTATTGCTCTCTCCTCTAGCCCAGTTGTTTTCCCACATATCTTCGAACACTGATCATTTTCCTTTTTTGTCATTTTAGCCAAACTAATAGATGAGAAGTAAGACTTCAGACTTGTTTTAATTTGCATTTCTCTAATCAATAATGATTTAGAGCAATTTTCATATGGCTATAGATAGTTTTAATTTCTTCATCTGAAAAATGTCTGTTCATATTCTTTAACCATTTATCAATTGGGAATGACTTGAATGCTTATCAGTTTAACTCTATACATTTTAGAAATAAGGCCTTTATTAGAAACATTAGTTGTGAAAATTGTTTCCCAGATTTTTGCATTTCTTCTAATCTTAATTTTTTGGGGTTTATTTGTGCAAAAACTTTTTAATTTGTTAATGAAAATTATCCATTTTGCATTTTATGATATTTTATATCTCTTGCTTGGTCATAAATTCCTCTCCTCTTCATACATCTGAAAGATGAACTATTTTTGTTCTCCTAATTGTTTTATAGTATCACACTTTGTCTAAATCTTATACCCATTTCCACCTTATCTTTGTATAGGATGTAAAATGTAAGTGTATGCCTAGTTTCTGCCACACAATTTTCTAGTTTTCCCAATTCTGGTCAAATAGTAAGTTCTTATCCCAGAAGCAGGAATCTTTGGGTTTATCAGTAGATTATCATAGTCATTTACTACTGTTTCTTTTGTAACTAATCTATCCCACTGATCTACGACTGCATTTCTTAGTTATTACCAGACAATTTAGATGCCTGCTGCTTTATAATATAGTTTTAGATCTGGCATGGCTAGATCACCTTTCCTTGTATTTTTTCCATAAATTCCCTTGATATTCTTGACCTACTATTCTTCCAGATGAATCATGATATTATTTTTCCTAGCTCTATAAAATAATTTTAGTAGTCTGATTGTGTGATATTGAATAAGTAATTAATTTAGATAGAACTGTCATTTTTCTCATATTAGCTCATTCTACCCACAAGCAATTGACATTTTTTCAATTGTTTAGATCTGACTTTGTGTGAAAAAGTTTTATAATTGTGTTCATTTCAGTTTGTCTTGGCAGGGAGAATCCCAAGTACTTTATGTTATCTACAGTTACTTTAAATTGAATTTCTCTATCTCTGGCTGTTGTGCTAATATATAAAAATGCTGATGATTTATGTGAAATTTAGAATTTATATGAAATTAGCAAAAGTTTTTAATTGTTCCAAGTTTTTTTTAGTTGATTTTCTAGGCTTCTTTAAGTATATCATCATATCATCTGCAAAGAATGAATTTTGCTTCCTCATTGCCTATTCTAATTCTTTGAATTTCTTTTTCTACTTTTATTGCTATTTTGTATTTTTTGCTAAATTGCTAAATTGTAGAGGGGCAGCTAGGTGACACAGTGGATAGAGCACCAGCCCTGGAGTTAGAAGAACCTGAGTTCAAATGTGACCTCAGACATTTAATACTTATTTAGCTGGGTGACTTTGGACAAGTCACAACCTCATTACCTTGTAAAAATCTAAATAAGTAAATTTCTAAATTGTATTTCTAATACAATATTGACTAATAGTGGGATATAGTTACATGTTATGAAAGTTTTTCAACATTCATCCATTTGCATATACATATTTTAAGTTACATAATTTTCTTCCATGCTCCCTTCCCACTCCTCTTCCTTTAACAGTGAACAGTCGTGTGAATATTATACATACACATTTAAGTTAAATATATTTACAGAGATAATTTATGTTTTAATCTCTGATCTTACTGGGAATGTTTCTAGCTTATCCATGCATAATACATTTAATATTTGCTGATGGTTTTAGATAGATACTGCTTATCATTTTAAGGAAAACTCTTTGTTCCCATGTTCCCTTATGTTTTTAATGAGAATGAATGCTGTCAAAAGTTTTTTTCAGCATCTACTGAGATAATCATATGATTTCTGTTAATTTTGTTACTTATATGGTCACTGATTGTTTTTGTAAAATTGAACCTATCCTGAATTCTTGGTATAATTCCTTTCTAATCATGGTGTATTATTCTGGTGATAACTTGTCATAATCTTGGCTAAAATTTTATTTAATATTTTTACATTATGATCCATTAGGGAAATTGGTTTAGAATTTCTCTCTCTCTGTTTTGACTCTTACTGGTTTAGGTATTAGCACAATATTGATGACATAAAAGGAGTTTAGCAGAACTCCATCTATTTTTTTTCCCCATAGTTATATCAAATTGGAATTGACTGCACTTTAAATGTTTCATAGAATTCACTTGTGAATCCATTTGGCCCTGGAGATTTTTTCTAATGGACTTCACTAATGACTTGTCCAGGTTCTTTTCCTGAAATGGCGCTATTTAAGTCTTTTACTTCCTTCTTCTGTTAATCTTGGCAATTTATATATTTATAAATATTCCTTCATTTCACATAGATTTTAAATTTATTAGCATATAATTGGACAAAATAACTGAATTATTTCTTTAATTTTCTCCTTTAGCTGCTGAATTAACTTTTCATTTTTGAAATTGGTAATTTGATTGTCTTCCTTTTTTTAACCAAATTAACCTATGGTTTATCTATTTTATTGGGGTTTTTTTCATAAAAGCAACTCAGTTTTATTTATTCATTCATAGTTTTCTTTCAGTATTATTAATCTCTCCTTTGATTTTCAGCTTTCTAATCTGGTATTTAATTGGACATTTTTCATTTTTTTTAAATAACTTTTTAGTTGTATTCCCAATTCATTGATTTCTTCTTTCTTTTTTAAACTCATGCAAACAATTAGAGATATAAAATTCCCCTGATGACTGCTTTGACTGCATCCCACAAGTTTTGATATATTTTCTCATTACTGTTATTGTCTTGGATCAAATTATTTTTCTATGATTTGTTATTTGATTCATTCATTTTTTAAAAGTAGGTTATTTAATTTCCAATTAATTTTAGTCTAACCTTTCCATGACCTTTTATTGCACCTAATTTTTATTGAATCGTGATTTGAAAAGGATGAATTTAGTATTTCTGCCTTTCTGCATTTGATGGTGAGGTTTTTATACCCTAATGCACAGTCAGTTTTTGTGTAGGTGACATGTACCACTGAGAAAAGAAGATACATTCCTTTCTATCCCCATTCAATTTTCTACCAGAGACCTACCATATCTAACTTTTTTTAAAAAAAATTCTATTCTCTTACCTAACTTCTTTTTTTGTTTATTTTTTGATTGGACATATCTTGTTCTGAGAAGGGGAGGTTGAGGTCCCCCACTACTAGAGTTTTGCTGATTATCTATTCCTCCAACTCATTTAACTTCTCCTCTAAGAATTTTGAGGCTAAACCAGTTGTTGCATATATGTTTAGTATTGCTATTGCTCAGTATTACTATGGTAACTTTTAGGAAGATGTAGTTTCCTTCTTTAACACTTTTTATAAGATAAGATTTTTCTTTTGCTTTATCTGAAATTTTCTCTATTCTTTCTCCTCGTTTTCTCTTTTCCCATTACTTGTCTTTAATGTCCTGATTTTTATATCATCCCATCAAAGTCAACTTATGCCCAAACTCTCTAAGTATACTTCTTCTAATATAGGTACATTTCTCAAGAGTTACAAGTATCATTCTCCCATGTAAGGATATAATTAGTTCATTCTCATTAAATAACATTCTTTTTCTTTTCCTCTGTTTTTCTTTTCATGTATGAATTAAAACTCTTATTTGAAGATCAAATTTCTTGTTCTGCTCTAGTCTTTTCATTAGTAAAATTAGAAAGTCACCTAGTTCAATGAATAGCCATCTTTTCTCCTAAAAGAGTATGCTCAATTTTGCTGGAAAGTTGAGTCTTTGTTGTAGTCCAAGTTCCTTTGCCCTATGGAATATCAATTTCCAGTCCTTGTTATCCTTTAGTACTGATGCTGCCAAGTCCTGCATAATCCTGACTGTGGCTTCTTGGTTTTTGAATAATTCTTTCTGGTTACCTTCAATATTTTCCTCCTTAACCTGATAATTCTAGAACTTGACTACATTATTCCTCATATTTTTCATTTTGGGGGTCTCTTTTAGGAGGTAAACAATGAATTCTTTCACTGACTAGTTTACCCTCTGGTTCTAGGATATCAGGGAAGTTTTCCTTGATGATTTCCTGAAGGATGCTTTTCAGGTTGTACAATATTTCTTAAATTATCTCTCCTGGATGTATTTTCCAAGTCAATTGTTTTTCCAATGAGATTTTTTAAAATATTTTTTCATTTTTTAACATTTTGTTTAATTTTTTATATCAGCAGTTTCTACTTGCCCAATTCTCATTTTTGAGGAATTATTTTTTTTTTCAGTTAGTAATTGTATCTCTAGGCATCTAGGTGGTTCAGTGGCTAGAGTACTGGACTTGGAGTCAGGAGGATGGAAGTTCAAATCCAGCCTTAAACATTTGATTCTTACTAGCTATGTGACTGGTCAAGTCATTTAACCCTGATCGTCTCATTTACAGAGTCATTTCTAGTTGTCCTGATTAATATCTGGCCACTGGACCCAGATGGTGCTTGAGGAAAAAGTGAAGCTGGTGACTTAGCTCCCCCTCACTCAAATCCAATTCACATGCTTGTCATGGCATCACTTCTCTGATGTTATGGTCTTCTTCAAAATTGAAGGACAAACTATTTTTATTGTTATTATTTGTATCTCCTTTTTATTTGACCAATTGTATTTTTAAAGGAATTGTATTCTTCATTTAATATTTGTACTTCCTTTTCCAAACTGTTGAATTTCTCTTGCATTTCTTTTCCCAATTTTTCTACTTGATTTTTAAAATCCTTTTTTTAGTTTTTGGTTTGCCCAAGGCCACACAGCTAGGTGATTATTAAGTGTCTGAGGCTGGATTTGAACTCAAGTACCCCTGACTCCAGGGCCAGTGCTCTATCCACTGCGCCACCTAGCTGTCCCCTTAAAATCCTTTTTTAAAATTCCTTTCAAGGCTTGGAGACCAATTTATATTCCCCTCTGGGGCTTCAGATGTAGTACATTTTCTGTTGTCTTCTTCTCTGTTGGCTTTGGAATCTCTTTGCCGTGGTAGCTCTCTATGATCAAGGCTTTTCTCTGACTTTTCCTACTCATGTTGAGCTCTGCTTCTGGGAAAGAGGGGATGCTCCTGTGTCATGGATGGACCTATTCACAAACTTCCTGCATTGTGGCTTCCAATACTAGCCACTTAAATTGTTTAGCCTAGTGCAAGAAAAAAGTGTAGAGGGGTTCTGGGGTTTTCAATTTGCTGTCAACACTGATGTTGGAGTCCTCATAGCAAGTCTGCTGTGCCATTGTCCTATTGAATTGGGACTCAGGTGCCTTGGTTGCTGATCTTTGTTGTGACTAAGGACCTCTAGCTACCTTCCTTTGCACCTGTCTGCACTGGGCTCTGCATCCTGTGTTGAGCAATGTTCCCCCTCCACCTGAGTGAGTCAGACCTTTCTTGCATTCCTTCTAAAATATCTTAAGTTGAACAATGCTCCAATCTATCTTTTTGTTGCTTCTCTGTTGCTCCAGAATCCACTTAGAGTGTTGATTAATATTGTTTCTGAGAGAAATTGGGGAGTGCTGGGGGTAATTTCTGCCATCTTCATTCTCGCAACTTATCTCAAGTGCCAAAGCAAGGTATCTGTGTTTTATTCTATATGGAATAGGTAAGCATTGAAGTTTTCTGAGCATGAGAGTGACATAGTTAAAAAATGCTAAGGACTATAAAAATGTCAAGGAGATGACGAGAAAAAGGAAAAATGAAGACAATGGAAAGAAGGGAGGTTCAAGTATCTGATTTCATGAGCAAAAATAATCACTACCACAAAGGCCACATAACATTTCCCACTTAATTAATTGTGTTCAGAGTCACTAGGGTCAAAATATTCATCATCTAATAAACAATTTGATGTCTCTACAAAATTTTGCAGAGATAATAACTTCCTAAAAGTAAAATGGAAAAAAAAAACCCCAGCATCTGTAGGATGTTTTGCTCTTTTGTATCTAAAAACATTTACTATTTTGATTGGAATCTGTTTAAGAACAAAAACAAACAAAGTTAAGACTGTAGTCAATTATTCCTAGCTTGTATTTTTTTTTACTATTAACAAGATGAAGCAGGTCTGATCACCTTCTGTTTTCCCTTCCCCCCTCTAGGTTCTTCTGTGTTTGATCAAAAAATTGTAGAATTTTGAGCTAAAAAGAATTTGATTTAAAAATATATATCCAACTAATCTCAACAATTTGTCTTATAGGTAAGAAACCCAGGTTCAAAAACCTGCATTAACTATCCAAAGTCCCACATATACCCAGGATGTGTGGTGTGCTGGTAAATGTTCAATATACAACTCTCTAAAACAAAAGGAAATGTGCGTATTAAACTTTTAATTTTAATCTGAGTTATTAATAGCTTGCCATGACCTCATTAAGTTTATTCAGTCAAAACAAATAAGTACTGATTTATAGCATTTGATGATTTCTATCATACTGAAAAGTTATACAATGAGCTTGAACAAACCAATACAAACTGGTTCCAGTACACCCCTACCTGGTTTCCTATAGTCTACGCATATCTGTACGTCTGTTCCTGCAAAACTCTGCATGTCTACATGTATTTAATATTGGTAAAGTTAATATGATATATATACATCTCCTGAGATAAAACACAATGCAACGATTTGTTAAAAAATAGACTGAATAATGTCAAATTACTAGCAAGTCAACAGAAAGTTGAATTCTTCTAATATTTTCAAATAGTTGGAATGCAATTTCTTTCTATTATTATTTATAATAACAAGAATAAATGTCCCCACTTTTATAGTACTTTAAGGAGTATAAAGTGCTTTTCAAATTTCATCTTTAACAATCCTGGGAAGCAGGGTTATCATTATTCTCATTTTATAAATTGAGAAATTTCAGATAGAAAGTAATTAAGTGATTGGACCAAGAGTCACACAGCTACTTGGTTTCTGAGGCCAGGTTTGAACTGAGATCTTCCTGACTTTAGGTCTAGTACTCGATGTACTGTCTCAACTACCATAGTAACTTATTAATAACTTCAAAAAGCTAAGTTAATTAAACCACTTTAAAGTTTCTCTTAACACCATTCATATTAGCAAAAAAGATAAAAGATAGCAACAATCAATGTTGGAGAATTTATGGGAAAACCAAAAGAAAATGTACCATTATTCAATCTGGTGAAGTGGTAACAACATTCTGATTCAAATTATTAATCAAGCAACAACCATGTTTAAGTGACTAGTATGTGTTAGCACTATGCTAAACAATGAAATACAAAGAGTAAAATAATTAAGAAAGAAAAGTAGCCAATTTGTACATAGCATTTGACTTAGGAACCTCATCCCTTTATTCCCTTATTCATCCCTTAGATTTGGAATCAAATCTAAGATTTCTTTTTTCCCCACAAACACAGTTCAAATGTTCTAAAAGCTGTGTTCCTCCATTACCGACTATTTTTCATTATCAAATGCTTTTTTTACTTAAATTTGGGCATACGAAGACATATGACTGTCTGGTAATTAAATTTGGAAAACAAATTGTATATAATTTCTATGACAATCATCATTTAGTAAACCAACGAAAGAGAACTCATTGAGCAGAATAATAATTAATACTTATGATAATAATCATTACATTTTACATTTGGTTATATCATCAATTCACATAAATTCAATCTCATTCATTCTTCATACTATTCCTAAGACAACCGAGTAAGTTAGCTCACTAACAGACATGAACTAATTTTACATTTTTCTTTTGATTTAATATTCTAAAGCACTTTGAACTTCTCAAGTGTACAAATAATTTTACCATAATAAAAGCTTTTAGAATAATATAGTTTTAAATCAATCAATTGGACCAGAAAAATTACTTTCCTAATATAATTATTCCCTATAAGATCTTGGACTTAGAGCTAGAAAGGAACTTGGAAATCAATGAGTTGTGGATAAAGTTAGGGGTGGAACAGAAAATGGAAAAGAGAATAAGAGAATTTAATTTTTTAATTTTCCTTTACTTCTATTATAAAATTCACTTTTATGTTTTATGAATGAGAAAAAAGAGACTCAGAGATGATTTGTAGCAGGTTCAGACTTTTATAGGTTGGAGGCAACTAGATGGTGCAGTGGATAAAACCACAGCCCTGGAGTCAGGAGGATATGAGTTCAAATCCAAACTCAGACTCATACTAGTTGTGTGACCCTGGACAAGTCATTTAACCCTATTGCCTAAAGAATTGTACGTAGCAGAGTTGGAACTGTAGTCTAATTTTCTTTCCACCCCCATAAAGATATTATTTATCTGTGAAGCAAAGTTTTTTGTTTTTCAAAATTTTATTTATTTATTTATTTTCATCCATATATACATACTTATTTCCAAGTTACAAAATTTCCTTCCACCCACCTCCCCTCAGCAGGGAACAGTCAGGTTAGCATTTTATATACATATTTTGTTAAACATGTTTACAAGTTAGTAATTTTCAGCATGAGGAATTAGGATTAAGGGAAAGAGATATATGAGATAATTTTTATAAAGTGTTCATCAGACTCAGAAGGGTTTCTTTTTTCTCTTTGTTTTGTTTTGTTTTGTTCTTCTTCCTCTGGTTAGGGATAATATAGTCCAGAACCAGTCAGAAGCTAACTTTTTCGAACAAAATCACTCTCTTGAATTTTCCTAACTTGACAAGGGCATATTGAGTTTGTACACTGGGAAAAGATCACCAAATCAGAGAATGGTAGATTTGGAAAGTGATTCAGGGTTAAGTGACTTGCCCAGGGTCACATAGCTAATAAGATTTGAACATAGGAAGAAGAGTCTTCCAAACTCTAGGCCTAGCTCTCCATGAGTCATAGCTCAGGCCACCTAACTGTCCCAACTAGTAATAAAACTCATAATTAAAGCAATTAGATAAGTATTCTCATACTCAGGAAATGGAAAATATTCCTTCTTCCTCTCCCTTTCTCTTAATATTCTGTGACTTCATTCAGTTTAACTTATCCATTTCCTTCATATGAAGTATTACTCGGACTCTCATTGATTAGCCAACAATAATAGATCCCAGGTAATCCCCAGTTGGGTTATTGTTTGGGCCTAGAGGGCTCAGAATGAGTGTAAATACAATGTTTTGGTTCTGACCAAGAACCCTGAGGGTCTTCCCCTTCCAGAATGATTCACTTGAGTAGGCAAACTAGGCCATCTTTTGTCTCAATTCTTACCTTGCCTTAAATCACTGAAAGGGTGTTGAGTCAGATAAACTGAGACCAGAGAAACACCTTAGCTAAAAAAAAGCCAAGGTCTCTGACTGCAGCTGGGGCTACTTCCTATGTCTCACCACTGGACTCAGAGGACTCTGGAGGAGAGAACTAGGATGATTGATGCAGGGGAAGATGAAGAGAATTTGAATGTAACAGAAAGAACTTGGGTGGAGATGTAAATTGACTCCTGTAATGTAAATTGACTTGAAGTAAAGAATTAAGATTGTAACAGAAACAACTATAATCTTGGGTAGGGACCCTCCCCATTCTTAAAGTACCATTGTTTAATGTAAAATTTGCATCCTGATCTCCTAGACCCTCTACCTAATTCCAGGTCTAGTGAGGGAAAGGGATTTCATCTTTTGCCCTCTGCATGAGAGGCAGGACATAAAATCTTCCAGTTCAGGGCCAGCAGTCTTTTCCAACCATGGCCCAGTCAAAGGTCCTTGGCTGTCCTTTTATCTCTATCTTTCTCTCAGGCTAGCCCTTCCTATGTCTTGTAACCTTTTAAATGAATTTTTGTTTTATTTCCACCCATGCTTTCCCATGTCTGAATAATGATTCCTCATAGGCAGAACTGGACCCAAGAAGCCAGGGGCTACATGAAGACTTTGCTTATCCCTGCCTCACTGAAATCCAATTCACTTGCAAGTCAAGATATTCCCCTCCTGATGACATGGGTCTTCTTTCAGAGCAAAGAATGAACAACAATGAGGTCCCATGTCACAATTCTTTATTTGTTAAAATTTCTTGCTAAAATAATAAAGTTAAAACTATACTTTGTAATTTCCATAGATAGCTACTCTTGAATAAATGTGACTTTTATTGAGAAAGCCTGAGGTTCTCAGGGGCAAGCACCAAAATCTGTAATCATAGGGGAAAAAAATTCATTTGGAGCAAGGTGAGGGGAAAGAATTCAGATTTTAGGACACAAGACAGTATTGGAGGACAAGGAAAGATGGGACAGACTTGGATCTACAGTTATCCCTTCTACATTGCAACATTCCCCAACATGGTTTCAATATGTTGAAGATGGTGCAGTGTCTAGAGAAAAGGCATTGGAGTCAGGAAGAAGGAAATTTGAATCTAGTCTCAGACACTTGCCACTTTCTAGCTGTGTGACCTTGGGCAAGTCACTTAACCTTGATTGCCTCACAGGCAGGGCCATCTCCACTTGTCCTGATTCATATCTGGCCACTGGACCCAGATAGCTCTGGAGGAAAAAGTGAGGCTGCTGACTTAGCACAGCACCATCTCACTCAAATCTAATTCACATGCTTGCCATGGGTATCATCATCTGATGTCATGGTCTTCTTCAAGAATAAAGGACAAACATTACCTTGAAGGTAAGCATAAAAAATTAAATGGGGAGGGGCAGAGCCAAGATGGTGACATGAAGGGACCGAGTCTTAGGAGCTCTCTGATAAAAACTCATAAACTAAGGACTCTAACTAAACTTTCAAAAGACAGAACCCACAAAAGGACCCAGGGAGGCGGTTCTCCTACTCAAGGTAACCTGGAAGAGAACAAGGGCTCTGCACCCCGGGGCTGGAGGGGTGGCCAGCCAGAGGGGTGGCCCACCAGAGCCAAAGAACTTCAACCTCCAGGAGGCAGCCCCAGGGCACTGGGAGCCTCAGCTCACAGCAGTGGGGGAGTCTCCTGAGCTGCACCCCGGGGAGCACCAGCACAAAGTGGGGGAACAGCTGGGGACCTCTGCTGGAGCAAGCACGTGGAGCCCAGCCCTCAGGGGACACAGCCAGCAGCCTGGTCTTTCAGCAGCCCAAATCCAGGAAACAGAAGCAGGCAGAGCCAGCCAGTAAGCAGGAGCCCCCAGGGCATGAGCCCATTGAGCTGAAGGAGGGGAGTGAAGAGAGAATGCTGAGCTCCCTCCTCTGCCCCTGGAACAGGACTCTGGAGCTCTGACCACATTCAGATCCTGATTGCAGTCTAGGCCCCCCCATAGAACAGTAGGGCCCCCCCCACCTCAGCCCCGTGGCAGAGGGGGGTGCTTATGGTCATTCACAGACCAGGAGGGAGGACAGAACCTCACACACTGAGACCCTTGTGGGAGTGTCCCAAAAGCTCAGGAAGCACCCCCAAAAAACAGGCTTAGGCTGGGAAAATGAACAAACAAAGAAACAAGAGGAAGACCATTGAGAAATATTTTGCAAATGAGCCCAAGAAGAATCAAAATACTCAGTCTGAAGATGAGGAAGCACAAGCTCCTGCATCTAAAGACTCCAAGAAAAACAGAAATTGGGCTCAGACTATGATAGAGCTCAAAAAAGACTTTGAAAATCAAATGAGGGAGTTGGAAGAAAAACTGGGAAAAGAAAGGAGAGAGATGCAGGAAAAACATGAAAATGAAGTCAGCAGCTTAGTCAAGGAAATCCAAAAAAATGCTGAAGAAAATAGCATGCTAAAAACCAGCTTAGGTCAAATGGAGAAAACAGTTCAAAAAGTTATTGAGGAGAAGAATGCTTTAAAAAGCAAAATTGGCCAGATGGAAAAAGAGATAAGAAAACTCTCTGAAGAGAACAAATCCTTCAAACAAAGAATAGAATTCAGGGAGATTGATGAATTTACCAGAAATCAGGAATCAATACTTCAAAACCAAAAAAAATGAAAAATTAGAAGAAAATGTGAAATATCTCATTGAAAAAACAACTGATATGGAAAACAGACTTAGGAAAGATAATTTTAAAATTATTGGAATACCTGAAAGTCATGATCAGGAAAAGAGCCTTGACATCATTTTCAAAGAATTACTACAGGAAAATTGCCCTGATATTCTAGAAGCAGAGGGCAAAATAGAAATGGAGAGAATCCACCGACCCCCCAGAGAAAGAGATCCCAAAAAACCAACCCCCAGGAATATTATAGCCAAGTTTCAGAACTCCCAAGTCAAAGAGAAACTATTACAAGCAGCCAGAAGGACACAGTTCAAATATCATGGAGCTGCAGTCAGGATCACACAGGACTTAGCAGCAGCTACATTGGAAGCTCGTAGGGCTTGGAATACAATATACCGGAAGGCAAAAGAGCTTAGAATGCAGCCAAGAATGAACTACCCAGGAAGGCTGAATGTCCTCTTCCAGGGGAAAAAGATGGACTTTCAATGAACCAGGGGAATTTCAAAGGTTCCTTTTGGAATGGCCAGAGCTGTACCGAAGGTTTGATCATCAGATACAGGACTCAGGTGAAGCATGGAGATTGGAGGAGAGGGGGGGAAATATAAGGGACTTAATGAGGATGAACTGCATGTATAGAAAAATGATACTGATAATATTCATATGAACCATCTCAGTTAATAGAGCAGGTAGAGGGAGCTTTTATAGTTGAAGCACAGGAGAAAGCTGAATTCGAAGATAAAATATGGCATAAAAATGGAGTCAATAAGAAAAAAAGGGAAATGGAATGGGAGAAAGAAAAAGGAGAGGGGGAATAGTCCAAGATATTTCACATAATAAGATTTTTTTTATTACAATGAGCTATTGCAATGATATGGAAGGGGGGAGGCAAGGGAGAATGAGGGAACCTTTACTCTCATCAGAGATGGCTAGGAGAGGAAACAGCAAATATACTCAATGGGGTATAGACAACTGGAGTAAGAAGGAGGGGGGAGCAGGGGGAAGGGGTGGGGATGTGAATAAAGGAGGAGAGGATGGACCATGGGGGGACAGTAGTCAGATATAACACATTTTCTTTTTTTACTTCTTGCAAGGGGCTGGGATTGGATGGCCTGTCCAGGACCATAGGGCCAGGTGGATTCTGGGCCTAAGGGGTGGTATGGGGGCTCAGGGGTTCTTGGCCCCAGGACCAGAGATCTGTCTGCTGCACCACTCAGTGACCCTACAGCAGAGTCAGAGTGAAAGGAGAGAGAAAATATAGTACATGGTAGTGGAGAAATAAGAAAAGAGGGAGCTGGAGCTGTTATCAGCAATGGCAAAGTTGGAAAAATATGGAAGTAACTTTTGTGATGGACTTATCATAAAGAATGTGATCCACTCACGACAGAGTTGATGGTGTTGGAACAAAGACTGAAACACATTTTTTGTTATTATTACTTGGGGGAGCGTACAGGGCAGGTGGGGCTGGGTGGCCTGCCTGGGGCCACATAGCAGGGTGATCATTGGGTGTCTGGGGCCGGATTCGGACCCAGGTGCTCCTGGCTCAATGGCCAATGCTCTGTCTGCCACCCAGCCACCCCTACTATTATTACTATTTTATTTTACTTTGGGTCTTTTTTTTTTCTTCTTTTTGGTTTTTGCAGGGCAGTGGGGATCAGGTGGCTTGCATGTCACATGGCTGGGTGATTACTGGGTTTACAAGGTTGGATGTGGACTCGGGTGCTCATGGCTCCAGGGCTGGTGCTTTGTCCATTGCACCACCTGGCCATAGCTACAATTATTGCTATTATTTTTTAATTTTAATTTTTTTCTCCCCCTTTAATTTTTGCCCAAGCAAGTCTATCTATATTCATGGGGGGAGGGGTATTTTGTTTACTTGTAAACAAGTATACTTTATTAATGTAAAGAAAAACATTTGTACAAAATGAGAATAAAAAATAAATTTAAAAAAAAATTAAATGGGAATTTTGAGGGAGTTTTGTGAAAGCCGCAGAAACATGCAAAGGCCAACAGATGGCACAGAAGAAGTTTAGAAACTCATAAATACATAAAACATATGAACAATATTATAAACTTTCAGCATATTTTAACTTTTAATAACATAATTCAGACTTATTCTCTAGTACAAAGGGAGAGCCAAAAATTTTTACAAGAATTTTCCCTATCATGAGTGCCTGTACCCCTAACCCCCAAGGTGAGGAACAAATGACTATATTTGAATTCTTAGTAACTATTCAGTTCAGTTAATTCAATTTTTTGAAAGATTTGAAGTGCTATTGTTGTCAGAGAGAGGGACCACTGGGTTTTGCTTAGTGAGGAAATCATGGAACACTGACTCAGGAAAGTAAAAAAAGGTACAGACTTTAATTCCCAGGTTGCATAAACAGTTTACAAGTTACCAAAAAAGTCCACAGGCTACTATAAAGAGTTCACAAGCTAAGTCCTTTTAAGAAGCAGCTAGATAGTGAGTTTCTTAAAGAACCAGGTTAATTAGAAGGAGTTGAGGAAAAGAAAGGTTAAATTGAAGGGGAATCAAGATTAGGTACTTTAAGGAGGTAAGAGATGACTGTTCTCCCAAGAGCATAATCAAGTTAAAAAGTTGAGTTTATAAGGAGATAATAAAGTTAAGCAAAAAGAGACAAGCTGGGAAAGAAGATGAGTTTCTTAGGAAATAGTAATTCCAGTAAGATAACAATTTCAAAGAAGATAATCAAGTTAAAAATGGGAAAGGAGGTGAGTAGTAAAGTTAAGTAAAAAGCAATGGTTGATGGAGAATAGAAAAGAGGATAGTCAAGTTAAAAAGGAAAAAAAAAAAAGGAAAGGAAAGGAAACTTAGATCAGCATTAAACTGGAACTAGGACCACATTGGTCCAGCAGCATGGGACCAGAGTACATGAATCCAGTTTAGGGAAGGGATAGGGAGAAAAAAAATGGAACAGTTCGATCAGGAGTCAAATAGGAAATAAGAGGGTAAGCTGGGCTAGAACCTTGCTCAAATACATTTCCAAGTTGAGCAGAATGGGGATAGTGCTTAAGGAAATGGCCAACACCATGGTGTAGGAGTGGTAGAGTCCATACCACATACTCCAAGGATAGGACTTAATTAACACCTGATGTAACTATATCTGAGCAGTGTTCCTTAGTACTACACATGAGTAGCATTTGTTGCCTTTTAAGCATGCATGGCATGCTTGGGCACAATGCATGGTGACCCACCAAATCAATACAGAACAGTACAGGAAGTATTTTAACAGGACCGAAAGAGTCACAAGATTTGTTCCTAACACAAAAAGATCATAATATTTCTCTATCCCCAGAACTCCTCTGCTACACTGCTACTCCTCTGCTACTCTTCCACATTTCAGTGCTCTGAGAAATTTGATTTCTTTGTCATAATTAAGACTCTCTCTGGGACTCAGGATCCGATTCAATGAAATGAGATTGAAAGATAGAAGTTTTTGGAGATTTCTTTGGCACCAAACTTTTCTGATTCCATGTTCTTTCATGTCAATAAACTTAGTTTAGAATAGTTTCAAGTCATACCAACATTTTAAAGAAATTGAATGACCTAAAGGAAGATCATATTAGAATTCATATCAGGAAAAGACTCCTCTATTTATAAAAAACATCACAGTAAAACCATCTCCTTTATTAACAGGCCAATAGCCTTCACTAGTTCCTGTCCATAATCTTTTGATTAAGTTTCAATTAGTCAATGCCTAGGTTAACACATTATGTTTTCTAACATCATAATTTTTATTTTTTGAGTATATAAAATCATATTTTAACTATATAAGGAAAAGCAAAAATAAGAAATTGAGATTATTATCTGAATCACAAAGCATTTTCAAATGATAAAAGCAGAACTTTTGAAATACAAAAACAATGGTCTAAAATCTTCATTTCAAATGCAGTCTAATTATTAGAAATTTTTATTTCAGATCATTACAAATAGGAAATCCTCTTCCCTGCTTGTTCCCAACTCATTCACCCAGAAAATGGATTTCTGGAAGTCAATATTTATACCTGCCTCCACTGAAAGAACTTCTTGAAATACATTCAATTAGTGTGAATAATGAATCAACTGTACACAATGACATCAGGGAAATGATGCCATGACAAATACATGAATTGGATTTGAGTGGGGAATGTGTGCTAAGTCACCTGCCTCACTTTTTCCTCCAGAGCCATCTGAGTCCAGTGGCCAGATGCGAATGAAGACAATCGGCGATAGCCCTGGATGCAAAGGAATCAAGGTTTAGTGACTTGCCCACTTGCATCAAGTGTCTGAGGTCAGATTTGAAATCAGGTCAGAGATCTACCCACTGAGCTATCAAACTGCCATGCAAAGTCTCACTATGTAAAACATGCTATATAAATTAAAATAGTACAATAACTTCAAAGCTTCTGTGTGGCCACTAGTTATTGTTATTTAGTTGTGTCAGTCCTGTCTGACTCTTCATGACCCCATATAGGTTTGAGAGTTTGTCATTTCATTCTCATTACAAATAAGGAAACTGAGGCAAACAGGGTTAAGTGAATTACACAGGGTCACATATTTAGTAAGTATATAAATCTGGATTTGAACTCAGGTCTTTCTGTTTTCAGGCCTAATTACTCTATCCACGATACCACTGAGCTGAAAGAAAAAATAGCAAAAATGTCCATAAAGTTAAATTGGGGTCATATTATAAAGACCTTTGAATACAAGGCTTAAGTGTTGGAACCTTCTATATGCAGTGGGAAATCAATATAGACTAGGTAAACTGAATGATCATTAATTAGGTAGCTCCCTGAATCTATAATGTGAGCTGAACCTGCAAGGATTCTGTATCTGGATTGTCTCCCACAAAACAGAAACCTGCTACTGCTACGTGAATCTTCTGGCTACTTTCCCTGATCTCAGGGAGTGTAGAAGGAGCTGATCTTTTAAAATGAGAAGGAAAAACTATTATCTGGCACAAGGTGAAGAGTCCTGTGACACCACTTGAGGTGAATTGTAGTAGTATTCAGCAAGAACATGATCTAACTCTCTCCAGAGAAGAGCACTGTGCCCTAGGGAATGGAGACAACTGTACATCTGTGTGGATGAACTTGTTCCTTTTATTTAGTGGCAAAAGCTCAAATGCTCCTTCTCTGAAGATACAAGCATAATCCAGAGGTCAGAATTACTCAGCTACTGGAGAGGTAAAATGCCATATCTGTACTAATCCCTAGCAGAATGAACAAGGGTCAGTTTTCCACAACTTTAGGTCAATGCCTTATTAACTATGTGAATATGCATGTTTTAGTCTCAGATGGAATTCTTCTCAAATTAGGGTCTACAGAGCTCTATTTGCGTTATATCAGTCATGGTAGCATATGAGATACACTAAACTTTAATTGATAAAATCTTAGTAATATTACCCAGAATCACATAGAAAGTAAAAAACAAAAGCAAAACAAAACAATATTGAATGTGAAATCATTCTGGTTTCAAAGACTTAGAATAAAAGAAGAAAGTAAAAAGCAGTGTTTTTTTAATTAAAAAAATCCTATACAAGTATTCATTGAACAGAAAGTAAAAGGAAGATTCTTAGCTAATGATCAGCCTCAACCACAAAACCAGTTTCCTTTATTGTATTGTCATTTCAATTCAATAAACTTTAAAAAAATCTTTATATTGATGTGCTTTATTTTTATGTCCTCTTATCCAGCTATATCTCCCCTTTCCTTTCCTATGCACAGAGACCTATCCAAAGGATATTAAAAAGAAAAAGAACTAAATAGCATCATCTTTCAATTTTATTATCAAATATAATACTCTATAACCACTGTCTCCTGCTATTGCCAAACTTAACAAAGAAGGAAGGGAAGTATATCATCATAAGTCTTCCTTGGATCCAAGCTTGTTAATTATAAATTCATAGAATTCAATTTCATTGGCTTTATTATTTTTATTCTTTTCATTTACATTCTTTCAGTCATTATGCACATTGTTTTCATTTTTCTTTTTATATTATGCTGCATCAGTTCATAATTATTTCATACTTCTCTGTATTCAGCATATTTCTTTTTTCTTATAGCTGAGTAATATTCCTTTATATTCATGTACCACAACCATTGCCTAATAGTTAGTCATTAATTTTATTTTCAGGGGGTTTTTTTGTTACTATATAAATGCTGTTAGAAATACTTTGGTGATTATATTTTTATGTTTTTATTTATAGGTTTTTATCATTGAATTCCTTATGAAATATGACTATCAATGTACCTCTAACTCATAGGATATGAATGTTTAGAAAGGTTGAACAAGTTCCCTTGCTCAACCAATAATGCATTAATGGATTTTCTTTCCTCAACCCTCCAAAATGAACTATTCCAATCTTTTTTTTTCATTTTTGCAAATTTTGCTGGGCTTAAAGGGAAAGCCTGATATTCTTTTTTATTTACATCTCTCCTTATTAGAGTTTGGAAATATTCTTTCACATAATTTCAGTTCTTTTGAGAATCACTTGTTCATGTTCTTTGGCCACTCCTATATTTATGTTTACTTCCTATTTATCTTTTATTTCAGATCATCAACAGAGTTATTTGAGGAAGAGTATTTTCTCAGTGAACGATTTCCCTTGCCAAACATGGTATCACAAGAAGAAAAGAAAATTTATTATATTAAAACAAATAGGAGGGGTGGCTAAGTGTCGCAGTGGATAGAGCACCAGCCATGGAGTCAGGAGTACCTGAGTTCAAATCCGGCCTCAGACACTTAATAATTACCTAGCTGTGTGGCCTTAGGCATGCCACTTAACGGCGTTTGCCTTGCAAAAACCTAAATAAGAAAACTAGGAAATGACTTGGTACTGAGGTGACATTTATTCCTGAGTCACCTACCTGTGATTTGTCAACCATCCATTTAGAGTAAAGATAAAAATGAATACAAAGTTAGAAGAATAAATAAGAGAAAAAGAACCTACAAAGAAAGTGACTTCAATTTAACCCATTTAAACAAGTCAGTAATACCAAAAAAGGAGAAATGGATAGACATAAGGATATCAATACTGATTATAATAATTTTACAATGATATTTAACCAATAAAAATCAATTGTTGGGGCAGAGACACTTAATAATTACCTAGCTGTGCAGCCTTGGGCAAGCCACTTAACCCCATTTGCCTTGCAAAAAACCTAAAAAAAAAATGAATTGTTGTGAGACCAAGAATCTAAAAATTATTTTCATTGACTAAAAATGTGACAATTGTATAGCAGAAAGAAGTGGTTTCCAAGGGCAACACTGGTTTATAATATAAATTGACTTTTAAATTTTCCAGCAAATGATGGTAAATATTATAAATTATTGAAAAATAAAACAGTGAGCAGTGGAAGATAAAAATAATTTAAAGAACATTTGGCCCAAGACCCAACAAAGCAAAGTCATACCAAGGTTATTTTAGTATAAAGTTGGAAGGAACAGCTAGGTGACAGTGGATAGAACACAAGTCCTGGACTCAGGAGGACCTGAGTTCAAATTGGACCTGGGATAATAATTACCTAGCTGTATGACCCTAGGCAAGTCACTTAACTCCATTGCCTTGCCAAGAAAAAGAATAAAACTGGAAAAGTAGGGGGGAAAGACAAATAATGAAAAAAAAATCTCTGCATGATAGTTTTATAATAAACCCTTTTAACCATCAAGAGTAATGGAGTCATTGTACTCAGGTTCCAACATTACAATCCCAGATGTTCTTATAGATCAGGTAATGACATTGAAGGACACAAAGATGGTAAAAGAAATTGGACTAGATCAAGTGTATTCAGATTAGGACCATTTTAGAGATGACGTGATTGTTGGAAGAATTGTCAAGGAATCTGAAGGAAAAGGAGAAGGACCAGATTGGGGCGGGGGCAGGGTTGGGATTAGATCTCATTCAAAATTGTTATAAAAAAAGTAGGCTAAAAGAATTTTAATTACTGACATGTATGTGCTCTTTTACTTTACTCCCCTGGACATAGTCTGAAATCAGCACTTCACTTTCAAATTCTATGTCATTCTTCCACCCTGACCTCCATTCCAACCCTGCTTCTACCCTACCCCAGCTATCCCTCGTGCTTATAATTCTTTCCCTCTTCATCTCTACCCCTTACATTTCATATATTCCCTCAAATCTCAGCTAAAGTCCTGACCTTTGCAAGAAGGCATTCCTATCTTAACACCTTTGCATTGTGTAATCTTCAATTTATCTTGCATTTATCTTGTTTGTAAATAGTTGTTATGTCTCCCATTAGACTATGAGATCCTTGAAAATCTGGACTTTTTTTTTTTCACATTTTCTTAGATTTCAAGAGCTTAGCATAGTATCTGGCCCTTAGGAGGCCCTTAAAAGTGTTACTTGACTGATGGATGGGGACTGAATGTCCCCATCTACATAAAAAATTTACATTAATAATTGAACACACATTAAGGGTATACTTGATGAGCATATCAGAGGAAATCAAATAGGATTTCATGAGTGGTATTTTATAGTAATTGGTGATATCTTTACCATTGCATTATTGACTGAAAAATAGAATGAATATGAAATCCCATTTTGCGAAATGTTTGTTGACTATAAAATAAATTTGATTTGGTAGAGGAAAATGATGTCAAACTCTCTCCTCCCTATGAATATCAAAATTATACAAGATTCCATTAAAAAACATAAGAACAGAAATAACATTATTCACTGACAAATTGATCATCCATATCAGATGAGAAATTAAATGACACATACATTCTTCAGTGGTGTTTGTCATTTTCATGGAGAGGATGTAGCATAAAGCTAAAGTTAATGAGGTTCTCCCCTTCTAGGAGGTAAGGTCTTCCAAATGTTCTTCTTTACAAATGATTGCATTAAACACTGGAACATTATTGAGTCTCCTCCTAAATGAGATCCTTATGCTCTGTGTTTGTATTAACTATATATTAACAAAAAAGTAGATGAAAAATACCTAATATTTGGACTATGATATGCAGTTTGGATCAACAACTTATACAATTCATCCATAGATTTCTATAAATTGTGTAGATAGGCTAAATAGAAATGAGGCAGTGAGTTGAGCTCAAAATAGAATAAGAGAAGGGTGGGTATACTGCATTAAGTTACAGAAATATTGAATATTAAATCAATATTGAAATCAATAAAACAATAACCATTTATTATTACCTACTGTGCCAGACATCGAGCTAGTCCCTAAGAAGGCAAAGGCAATTTTTTAATCTCTGTCTATGCTTACATTTTATAAGATGAGATAAGATATTCAAAATATCTACCAAATTAATACAAGTTACAACTTTGGAAGATAAGTACAAGTGGGGAGAAAGGGAAATTTCAAGCATAACATGTCTGAGCAGAGATCTGAAGGATAAGAGGGATATTAAGAGATAAGGGTAAGGTGGCTGAGACTTTAAGGTAGGTATCCCAGAAACTACAAAGTCCCAAAGATTGGAGATAGAGAGTCCTATGTGACGAATATCAAGAAGATAAAGTTAACCATAACATAGAGTACTGAATGAAGAGTAATGCATAAATGGGCTGTTAAAACTACAGAAAAGCTAATATTTGACCTAAAGGCATTAGGAAGCCATTGTAATGTATTTACCAAAGGAATAGAAACTTAGATTTACACTTTAGGAAAATCATCTTGACAATGATGTCAAAAGATGGATTGAAATGGGGAGCTACATTAGGCAAGGAGACCATTTAAGGGACTCTTGAGCTAGTGTAAGAAAGAAGTGGTGACAGAAGCTCATATGAGTAGACAAAAGGAGGAAGTACAGAACTATGAGAACTCCCATCCTTTAATGTCAATATTTTTCTGATTGTTGGGTACTTTTGAGGCATGGAACACCAGGTTTCTGAAGAATTAAAAATGAGGATCATCAAAAGAGCAATGGAAAGTTATATTGTAAGTCTAAGCTACAATATGTTATAAAGAAAACCAAAAAAAAACCCTAAAAGAAATAGCTAGGTGGTTCAGTATATAGAGAACTAAATGACTTTTGACACTTACTAGTGGTATGTCCCTGGCCAAATCACTTAACCTATCTACCTCAGTGACCTCAAGTATAAAATGGGTCTCATAACTGCACATACTATCCAGTGAGGATGAAATAAGACAATATTTGTAAAGTGTTGCACATCTCAGGTGTTTAATCAGTGTTTCCTGTCTTCTAAGATGTCACCAAAGAGACACATGATAACTGATGGAGCATCCTTGAACTCCAAAAATATCTGAAATATGTAGAAGAAAAGAGAAAAGTCCCAGAATATTGGGTGAATCCCTTATGATGAATGTATGGATGAACATGGAAAAAAGGAGAATTCAGGGAAGGAAATATTGGGCAATTGGGACAGGTTTTTCTACATGGATGAAATCATAGATCCATCTGAATATCATGACATAAGTATAATAATACAAAGAGGCAGTATTATATGTGCACAGAGAGCCAGTCTAGAGCCTGGAAGATCTATGTTTAAGTCCCATGTCTGACTTTAATTTTGTGATGTTGGATAAGTCATCTAACACACGTTAGGTATTACAATTTATTTGTAATATAAAGTACAATAGCAACTACTTTCAAAGATTCTTATGAGATAACTTGTAAAGTGATTCACAACTCAAAAAATATGTATATGAATGCTAGCTATTGTTATTGTTAATAATAATAATAATGAAAAGAGTAGGAGAAAAGAGAAAGATACAAGTGAATGTTATTTTTCTTCAAAAAGCATTACATAAAAAACTGCTACATAAAAAGGTCAACCTTCTGTTTGGCATTCAAAGTCCCTTACAAACTGATACTTTCCTATCTTTTCATGGTCATGTCTCCCTCATGTCATTCCCCTTTAGGAATGTTGTTCACCAGCTCATCTAGTCTACTCACTATCTTCCCAAAATATCTGTATTCTCCTATCTCTGTGACTTTGTTTATGTTGTTCTTTGTATCTGAAAATATAATAGTATCAATAATCATAAAAATCAGTGTATAGTAATAAATAGAGTACTGGAATTTGTAACAGGAAAATTTGGATTCAAATCCTCTCTCTGACCCATACTGGCTGTAGGACTATGGGCAAGTTATTTAACCTCTCATTAAACAGGGCAACTAGATGGGATAGTATACAGAGTTTCAGGTCTAGAGTCAGAAAGCCTCAGCCTTCTGGGTTTAAATCTAGTTTCAGATACTAGTTGTGTGACCTTGGAGAAGTCAATTTATACTGTTTGCCTCAGTTTCCTCATATATAAAATGAACTAAAGAAGGAAATGATGAACTATTCCAGTATGTTTGCCAAGAAAACCCTAAATGGGGGTAGCTAGGTGGCTTGGTGGATAAAGCACCTACCCTGGTGTATGAGAAAGACCTGAGTTCAAGTACAGCCTCAGAACCTAGCTGTGTGACTTTAGGCAAGTCACTTAACCCCATTACTTTTCAAAAACCAAAAAAAAAAAAGGAAAAAAGGAAAATCTCAAATAGAGTCCCAAAGAGTCAAGCAAAACTAAATTATAACATTTTAAGAAACTCTCTGAGACTTTGTTTCAAAGCTTAGAATTAATCTGCATTGGAAGAGGGAGATGTGAAACTAAAAGTTTTCCTACACCGATGAAATCATAAATCCTTATATGCCCTATTCTTTTCTCTAATAATAATGGTTATATCTACTGTCCCATCCTATTTACCTGCTCTATTTCAAAAACTACCTTCTCCATGAAGTCTCCACCCACACTTACTCCCAAGACTTCACATAGCAAATTATTTTATGACTTCCTAATGCACTTGACTTTGCCCTGTGGTGTATTATAGTTATCTGTGCATCTAGTCAACCCCTCCCTAGGGCAGAGATTACGCCTTATTTCAACCCTGTACCTTTCCCAGCACCTTACATAGTACTCTTTCCATAGCAGATCCTTAATAAATAGGGAAAGGATAAATTATAGTCCTCATTTTAAAACAACAAAAACAAAATAATAATAAACTGAGTCACCAAACAAAGATGAAAGCCCTTGTCCAATGTCTACTGAGCTAGGAAGTGACAGGACTGAGATGAGCCTCTGGGACTTCTACCTCCTGATCTTACATCCTGACTCAGAAACCACAGCACCCCCCTCAGCCAGTTGTGGGGTAAGTGAGGAGGTGCCAGCTTCTAAGGCCAAACCTCTATTACGCCTGCCTCATTACACAAGCACACAAAGGAGAAATCATCATGAGGAGAAGCTGCTCTCTAATGAAGTGAAAAGCTGTTGGGAGGAAGGGAGCCTCTAGAAGGGCAGCTGCAATAGCTCTGGGTTTCCCTAAAGACGCAGGCTTTTATGTGGTCTTGGACTGCTTCGAGCCCTGCTGGAAAAAAGGACAAATCAACAGTCTCAAAGAGGTGCCTCCCATTTACCAGTAAATCAAATTCCTCTTCCATCCTCTGCACTCTGAAAAAAAAAAAAAAAGCCCCACCAGGACTCTGTTTATGTCTGTCTCCTTCATTTCCCAAATATTTGGCTAGATGCTGATAGAAGTAAGTGCTGTGTATTGACCACTTAACTGTTTTAATTCCTACTCTGTTAAAATAACAGCGCTCCAGGGGACAGCCCACAAAGGCACTCCCTTCCTCCATTAGCCTCACCAGTCTGACAAGGATGCTCCCAGGTAGCCAGATTTTTTAAAATCTTTTCCTCAGAATAATACAACCTGATTTTCTGCACTGTGCACCTCCCAAACTCTCTTAATTTTCTTTCTTTTCCCCCTATTAATTCACATTATAAAAACATTGTTTGAGTTTAGTCAGATTTTTCCCTCTCTGCTTCATTAGGCAGCAGTTTTTTTTTACCCTCCCCCATTTCTGCAATGAGCACACGCTGCCTCCCTTCCAGTCTCTCTCTGCTTTTAGCAATAATTTGCACATAATGGAACAGCCAGAGGGGGGTTTGATCAATGACCTCTGTCTCGGAGATGCTGTTCCAAGGGAAACACATCTGCCAACATAAAGTATTGGAGCAATCATAGCTCAGTGAGCGCCGTAATAAGCAACTGTTACACTGGAACCATCAGTCATGTTCAGTTACAGACCTGAAAGGATACGGCACCTCAGGGAGCAATGTCCTTCCATAAATTTGGGCAGCAATGAAGAATGATTTGCAATCAAGTAATAAAAGGCCTAAAAAAGGTCCACCATGCATACTAACATCCAGTACAGCTGACAAAGGAAATAAAAAACCTTGGCATTGTTTGCTCGTTATGTAAACTACACAGCTGTCCAAGCAATTAAGATATGATTTTGGGAATTCTCTCGTAAAAATTTGCTAACAGTGCTTCCACTTGTGAAAGTGACATTCTTCTTTATCAGTAAAGTGCATTTCATTAAGGTAATGCAATTTCATCTAGCTTAATAGTAGGAATTGCTTAACCTTATGGCAAGAGTACGTAAACAACATAAAATTAATGTCACTCCCTGCACTGTGGGAATAGATTTGCATTAGTGACAGGGTTGATCAAGGAATAAAGAAAGCCCGACACCTTCAATCCTAAGGGCTGTCTGCTCTCTAAAGCCAATGTGATGGATTTTCTTACAGAAATATAAGAGTTAAATGTTAACATCTATGGAAAACATTGCAACCACCAAGTCCTAAGGAAATAACAAATCTGGCCAAAGACAATAGTTTGAAAATGACAAGACCTTACTCTTTTGGGAGGAGAAAAAAAAAGTAGAAATTGGCTTAATAGTCATAAAGAAAGAAAATGACCCAATCCTATCATGAATTGATCTGACCCATAGAGAAAAATGGAATTTGAACAAAAGAGTCAACTCCGTCAATCTTTCTAACACTACCCAGGAAGATCCTCCTTTCTGTAGGGAACAATGAAACAGGTATGTGGTCTATGTTAGGAAAAATCTGGCAGTCATATTTCTCCCAGTAGCCTTTTCCCACATTAAGACAAACCGAGACTATCCTTCAAAATCGAAACAGTCTACCCTAAACCTTTAAGCCACATAATTAGCATGCTTACCTTTTGACTTATTTAAGCCACAAGGAGATTTGGACCTAAATGAAATTTTTAAATGATTCACAAATTGTGTTATCAGTAAAAAGTTTACCATCTCTTTAACTTATAGTTGCATTAACTGCTTTCTTCCTCTTTTGAGGAAAGGAGAAATCCGAATTCAATGCTGAACAAGCATTTTTTAAGCTTTGTTCATATGTAAGTAAAGTACTAGGGGTCCTTCCCTTTGTGACACAATTTTGAGAATAAGGAATGATTTGTTAGTAGATTCTATTATACCCTCAATTCCTGTGTATATTCTAACCTAGACTCACCACCACCAAATGTTCTCCATGTGTAACAATAAAACTTCTTTGAACATATCACATAGGGGAATATTCTCACAATGCTCTTTATACCTGCCCTGGAACTTCTTGCCTCCTTTCAGGCTCCTCCAATAATATTAAGTTTCTGCCCAAGCAGCATCATGAGGGATTGTCTCACAAATACCAGAAGTGTGTGAAATTCTCATTCTCCCTATTTTTTATGTTCTGGCTACAAAGCAGGTTCAGAAGGAGAGACAAGTAGATGGACTCTTCAGGGCTGTTGACTACAACTGCTGCCCACACAGTCCAGTTGACCCATCTTCTGGGCTGGGTAGTTGCTGAAGTAGATAAAATCAACTCCCTCATCTCAAGAAGTTGAAAAATACAAAGCAATTTAAATCCAACTAGCATTTTTCTTACAGTCAATCTCTCTCCCTTTTTCTTTCCTCTCCTCCTTCTCCTCTCTCTCTCTCTCTCTACCTGAAAGTAAAGTACAATATGTGTACATAAAGGGAGAGAACTAAATACATACATACATTTTATATATATAAATATATATATATATATATATATATATATATATAGAGAGAGAGAGAGAGAGAGAGAGAGAGAGAGAGAGAGAGAGTGAGAGAGAGAGAGAGTTAATAGAGATCTAAATCAATATACATATACAGGGAGAGGAAAGAAAAGGAGAAGAGGACAGGGTAGAAATCAGTTATCCAGATACATTTCATCAAAATGGTGTGAACTCTTAGTCTGGATGAAGATTAGATTAGAGGATAGAGCATAAAGATTGATAGTTTGCATATAACTCATAGTCTTATAGAGCTGCTGAAGACATTGTGAGATATTATGTGGCAAAAGCAATACCTGTATAAAATGTCTTCTCAATAACTGTGGTTCAATGGTTTCTATTTAACTTTCTTATCTATTTCATAAAGATATTGACCCTGTAGGTTATACTGAACTATTTTCCTCAAGGAGAAACCAGGCCAAATTGATTTCTTTTGTCCTGAACATAACTTAAAATGGGTACAGACTTCGCAGATTCATTCCTTCAGATCAGACCTTCAAGTACACAAAGGGGAGATGTAGAGAATTTTACATGAAGAACATTAGAACATTATATTAAGAATTGTTCCTCATAAAAGTCTTATATGATACATTTTCTTGAAAATTTCTCCTATAGAGAAATGAATAACTTCTAGTTGACTACTTCATAAGTTAACATCTATCCACACTCACTCTTCAAGAATTTCAGAGGAAGAATAAAGCAATACTGGGACTTGAACTCAGGTCCCCCCATCTTTATATTCATTGGGTACTGTGTTATATATATTTTTCTTTTCTTTAATTCTTTCAATGTAGGAGCATGCTTTGTTAAAAAAAAATATGTGTAACTGCAAGTTTTATTATTTGACTGTTTCAGGTTCATTTATAGGGTAATTAGGAGGAAACTAACATAACCTGCAAATTTGGCACAAAATATTCGGCAATGAGATGAAAAAGGAAAAAGGCGGGGGGGATTTCAGCACCAAAATAGTTAATGTGGATGAAGATCTCAACTTTGCTTAAAAAAAAATCTAACTGATCTGGACCAGCCACTTTTATTTACTCAGAGATGTATGGTTGGCATGAGTAGATTAAAGCTCATTACAAACAAGAGATAATATAAGGAAAGTGTTATAAGAATAATGTAAAAAGAAAGGAAAAAGTAGTAGGAAGAAGAACAAGAACAAGAATAAAGAAGAAGAAAAGAAGAAAGAAGATGAAGAAGGGTTAGAAAGAGGAGCAAGTGGAAGAGGATAAGGCAGAAAAGGAAGAGGAGAAGCACCAGAAAGGAGAGGACCAGGAAGAGAAGAAGGTGCAGGAAAGAAGAAAGGCAAGTAATGTAGTGAAAATGAGTAGTCCACTAGTGTCCTCATAATATCATAGGCAGAGGAAGTCAGATTACCTTTCCCCTAGGATTAATTTATTAAAAGATATATGGACAAGGGTCACATAGAATAGATAGCCATTTCTGGTAGGAATGGATCCACAAATATACAGATGTACTTGATGCATCATAAATTCCTCACTCTCGTTATCCAATTCCCATCTATTGCCAAGTCTTGTGAATTTTACCATCATAGCATCATCACATATGAATCCTCTCTTCTGAAACTAAAATCAACTAGTGCAAGCTCTCATCACCTCAAGCCTGGAATATTGCAATAGCTATGTAGTTGGCCTCCCTGTCCCAAGTTTCTCCTTACTAAATTTAGTTGCCAAATCAATCTTCCTGAAGTGTAAGTCTGACCATGTCACACACAAACCTACTCAATAAACCTCAGCATCTCCTTCTTTCCTACAAAATCAAATATATAATCCTGTTTGACTTTCAAAGTGTTCTCTAAACTTCTCACCTTTCCAGTCTTCTTATCTTGCTCCCCTCAATGTATTCTATGACACACTGAAACTGATCTTCTTGTTCCTCATAAAAAAATCAAAACAAAACAAACAAACAAACAAACAAAAAAAAACCCCAACACTCCCATTTCCCAACTCTATACATATTCACTGGCTGTTCTCCATCCTTTGAGTACTGTCTTCTTCTGGCTTCCTTCAAGTTCAATTAAAATCCTATTTTCTATAGGAAACCTTTTCAGATCCTCCTAATGGGGATGCCTTCCTTCTGAAATGATCCCCAGTTTATCCTATAAATATATCTGGTGTGTACATTATTGTTTACATGAGCTCTTATCAGTAACATCAACAAGGAAGTGTTCAACAGGATGCTTTCCTAATCTAAACTCAATTGCAAAGTTCATTAGAATATGGTCACCTGCCTGCAAGCAACCCTCAATATGAAGCCATAAACTGCTATTTTCATGTATTTCATGGCATCTCTTCCACTATCCCATCACCACCACAACCTTTTGCAGGAAGGAAGAGAAAATATAAATCCTGAAATAAATAAGATACCTGAATTCTTAACACCTGGAATGGTCTGTGAGGCAAAGACTATATGTTATGTATGTATGTGTATGTATATTATATAAATATACATGCAAGCTTATACAAGTATATGTGTATATATACAAATATGTATGTATGCATGTATGTATATATATATATATATATATATATATATATGGTCTATGTATTAGAGTTATATATCATATCTAGTATCATGTATGTGTGTATATATCTCTTTGGTTTTCCTAGAATTGTTAAGCTTTCTGACCATCCTTGATAATTCATTCTCCCACTATTTCTGAAGGATTGAAGGAGAACTGGGAGGTGAACATGTATTACCTTCCGAGATCCTTAATCCACTGTTCTCAAGTTAGAAACCCTCAAATCTTCTCAAGGGTCTTAAACAATTATGAAAAATTATTTCACTTAATCCAAGAACAGAAATAATACAAAGGGTTGGGTTAGAATCCCAGCTGTCTTATTTCTTATTTTGGTTGACTGTGCACAATTCACTTTACCTACCTACACTAGAAATTTTCACATGGAAAATCCAATAATACCCACTCCTGCCATGACAGACATTAGTTGGGAGGATGAATGGTATCACAAAATATATCTTCTAGGAAGCAGGCCCAAGGAATGATTTTAAGTTCTCTTTGTAGTACATGGAGGGAATTATTCCCTACTGTCAACAAATGAGGCAGGTCAATGCTGTGTAGCATCAGACTGCTCATATATTTCCTGAAGCCATGATTTTTGGAAAAGGAGAGAATCATAGGATCGCAAATTTAGATAATGCATAATCCTCAGAGATCATCTAGCCCAACTTCTACATTTTTACAAAGGAAGAAACCTGGGCAAGAGAGGTTAAGTCACATACAAAAGGTCATACAGGGAATAAGGAATAAAATTGTCAGCTGAACCCAGGTCTTCTAATCCCCAATCCTGTCTCCCCTATATCCAGGGTGTCAAACTCAAATAAAAGTGGGGGACACTAAAAATAAGTTCCCTGATTCTGCAAATTGACTTGGAAAAACCACAGATGTGATATATATATATATATACATATATATATATATATATATATGTATATATATATATATATATATATAGTTGTCATATAAATTTGTGAAAAATATGCCATATGTCATATAAATCCATATACATATGTGAACACAGCTATGAGCATATATATATATCTACATTGGATGACCATCTGTATATATGAATAAATATATACATATAATTATATTACCACATCAGCACATTAAAATCAGATAGGAACAACATTTTACTTTGGTTCAGATTGTACTTGGGAGTGTCATGGGATATACATTTTGTACTTTTTGCCCACAGCATTTGTTTGAATGGAGCAAGGAAGCACAGCAAAGCATGCACCTCAGGAAATTTTGGAAAATAAAGTTAGGCCTATTCTCTCTCATCTTTTAGCTCTGGTCAATTAATTTGGACTCTTAGGACTAGGTTTAAGTAGAGCTATGTTTTCTATGAAAGAAGCCACATACATAAAAAATCCTAACTGCATTATTGATAAGAAACCTGGTAACTAGAACTAGAAGGAGGAAAAGTAGACAGCTGTACATGTAAAACTTGCCCAGGGGGGAAATTTGTGACGATGGACACTTTTTAACAAATTTTTAAATAAATACATACACATATTTTTATTATAGAAAATTGAACTCACTATAGCACATATTTATTAAGTGATAAATTGTTACATGTTTTACTGGGAAGACTTAGACTCTTTGATTGACAGGAAAGCATCAGGAGAGCCATTTTCAGACTTTATTTAGAGTATTTAAAAAGTCTTCTCTTGGTTCTCTGAGCAGATATAAACAAAATTCACCAGAATATGTGTAAGCATAGGACTCCAAGTTCTTCCTGTTCAACATGGAGAGCAGGAAACAGTCTATCTAGGTCAGAGGGAGATCTCAGGTCCAGTCAGCCCTAGCCTACTTGCTGCCCAAATATTTTCTAGCATCTTAGCTCATTAGCACGTAATCTGTGCAAGTAAGCCTCTTTAAAAAAAAGTCCAAGAATCCATAAATAATCAAATATACCTTATCTAGAGTATCTAGAGATGCTCTGTCTCTAACACATGTATTACTATTTTTTCAAACACATGATGCTGTTTTGTGATTAATAAAATGCAAATTAATTTCAAATCATACTGAAATCCTCATTTCAAATCATTTAAATCTAACTTGGTGTAATGGATAGAATTCTGGATTTGGTGTTAGCAAGTCCTGAATTCAAATTCTTACTCAGATTCTTAATAGTTGTATAATTTTGAATAAGCCACTTAACATTCTCAGCATCCCTGTTCTGGAAACACTCTCCCAAACTTCACATTCACACTGGCAAGTGGAGTTCTCAGAGAGTAATAGCTTCTCCTTTCAGGGTTCCAATGGTTCTAATGTTGTAGCTCTCTCTGATTATCAGTTGTCAGTTAGCCAGTTAGAGTTACTTAGCTCTACCTAGTAACTCTACTGCCTATGACAAAACTAGAAAAAGCAGGAAAGTCATCAATGAAATTACTTTACCTTGTGCTCTAATGTGTTGCTTCATTTGGTATTACAATATTCCCCTAATTAAAATCTAATTTTGAAAAGAAATAAAATTATTCTTGCAAGAATTTTAAATCATATAATCCATTATATGATTATATATGTGATTGAAAGAAAATCACAAAATTATAGAAATTTATAGAAATATATAGAAAATTATAGAAATAAGAGAAACATTAGAGTTCATCTACTCCAATTCCTTCATTTTATCACTAAGGATACCCAGGTTATTTGAGAAATAAAGTTAGGTTATGAACTACTAGGGAAGCTGTCCTTTTAAATAAGGGAAAATGCTGTTGAGCTTCTTACTTTCTATTTAATATTTTTGTTTTATAATAGTCAAATTGGTAATATTCATTTTCCTACAGCACTTCTTAAGGAAATAGAGAAGGATCATATGCCTAATGGAATTTTAAAGAGATAGTTCCTCCCCAGTTCCATCTATTTTGTACAAAATAATCTAGATTTCTGTTCCAGAGAATTTATAAACTTAGATGAGGAAAAAAAATTACAACTTTATTTTTATTAAACACTAGCTGATACTTAACAAGTCTTTCAATTACAACTTAAAAAGTAATATTATGAGAAGGGATCCATAGGTTTCATCAGATACTCAAAGGGGTCTATGATATACACATATACAGACACAAGACAACTAGATCATGAAATAAAAGAAACAAAGAAAGGGGCAAATAAATCCAGCAAAAAAGACAAAGGGAGGATATAACTTTGCAGTTGATTTACTGTTAAGCAAGTGTAATCCAATCATTCAAGCAGTAAATAATAATGCCAAATTTGAGGATCTTATATTCCCTACTTAACTTAAAATTAGAGATTAATTTAAAAATTAATTTAAATTAAATGCATTTTAACTACAAATAAGTTAGATGTACGTGGTGTTTTTAAGTTTACAAAGTGCTTTATATATATATTCTTTCATCTGAGCCTCAAGACAACCCTGTGAGGGAAGTGTTACAGTTACTATTATTCTCATTTTGTAGATAAGGGAATTGAGGATTAGTGGGATTAAGTGATTGACTCAAAGTCCAGACTTCTAGTCAATGCAACATGAAACCTCACTATAACCATTTTTTAAAGGCAATGTGGAAGTGAATGAGGAGTTTGAATCAAGTAGACCAAGGTTCAGTTCTTTCCTTTGATAAATACCAGCTATGTTACTCAAAAAAAGTTGGTTTGCCAAAAAGCATTTATTTATGAAACACCTTGAAATAATAAAATTTCTATATAATAATCATTGGGGCATTGGAGATACAAAGAAAAGCAAAAACAGTCTCTACCCTCACAAAGTTCACAATCAAATGGAGGGTGACAACACAGAAATAACTAAGTGTGTGAAAGAGAAGGGAGATGAAAAGGAACTCAAGAGGAGAAGGAAGGGCAGTGACAAGTAACAGAAAAGCCTAAGGGGGATTCCATCATTCTGAGAATGGAGAATAATGTAAAGTCAGAGCAGAGTATAGTGTGCAGAGAATAGGAAAAAGTCATTGTAGATGAATCAATCATAGATGGTAAAACACTGCAGGGATCAAGAATGCTGGACTCTCCAGTCCTAAATTCCCTAATCTATAAAACAAAGGTTTGACTCAATGACCTTTTAAATTCCTTCTATTGTCAATTGTGTCCAATTCTTCATGACCCTATTCAAAATTTTCTTGCTTGAAGTGGATTGCCATTTCTTTCTCCAGCTCATTTTACAGATCAGGAAACTAAGGTGAACAGGGTAAAGTGACTTGTCTAGGGTCACACAGTAAGTGACTGAGGTCAGATTTGAACTCAGGAAGGTGAGTCTTGCTGACTCCAGGCCTGATAGTCTATCCAATGGATTATCTAGCTGCCCTCTTTGGATATTGTTTCTAAGTTTTCTTGACACTGCTTTCTCCTGGTTATTTTTTCTGTCTGACCCCACTTTTTCAGTTTCCTTTCCTGACTCTACATTCATTCACATCCACTAACTATGGCTATCCCCCAAAGCTCTGACCTGGGTTTTCTTCTCTTTTCTTCTTAGTCAGTGATTTCAACAACTTCCATGAGGTCAATGATAATGTCTTTACAGTTGACTGGCAGATCTACATATCCAACCCTAGACTTTCTTTTGAGCACTAACCTCATATCACCATCTATTTTTTGGACATCTTAAACTGTATGTCTTATAGATCGGAGCACTAATGAATAAAGCACTCACTAGAAAGATCTGAGTTCAAATCTAGTTTCAGAATCTTACTAGCTATGTGAGTCTGGACGAGTCATTTACCCCCTTTTTTCTCAGTCTCTTCATATGTAAAATGAACTGGAAAAAAAATCAAAAACCACTCCAGCATCTTAGCCAAATAGGGTCACAAAAAATTAGAGGTGACTGAAAAACAAAATGTCTACTAGGCATTTCAAACTAAATGTTGAAAACTACATCTTATTTTACCCCAATATCTTCTGGTTTTCCCTATTACTTTTGAGATAACTACTATCCTCTCAGACATTCAGTGTTAAAATTTTGGTGTTATCTTTAATTCTTAGTCTCACTCATTCCACAAATGCAATCTATTGCCAAAATTTGTTCTTTCTATCCATGCAGAATCTCTATATGAATTTTCTTTCCAGGTACAGTATTTTTTTTAAGTTTATTAGTTCAAAAAAGCGATTTTTTTTTATCTAGACCTATCATTTCATTTGGATAGATAATTGAGTATGAAAACTACTTTCATTGATGGAGATTGATGATTATCTGAAGAAAGAAAAATGACTTTTTCTAAAAGCATTCTTCATCAGAAAGTTATATTTTGTGGGTTTAAAAAATATTCAACCCTGGGGCAGCTAGATGGCACAGTGGATAGAGTACTGAACCTGTGTTAGGAATACTTGAGTTCAAATCAGGCCTCAGACATTTAATAATTGCCTAGCTGTGTGGCCTTGGGCAAGTCACTTAACCCCGTTGCCTTTAATAAAAAAACAAACAAAAAATTCAACCCTGCTAAAATGACCCAAAAGGCTTTATTATTATAATATTTTGTTTAGGAGCCACCATCATAACTTCTTAAAACATTAAGTAAATTCTGAATTATGGTACAGTTTAATTTCTCAGTATTTCTTCACCAATGACACCAAAAGATAAAATCTATATGAGTTCACAGGGACAAGCACACACGCACAGACACACACACACACACACACACACACACACACACAAACTCAAGCTTAAGAAATTAAAGCTAAATGTAGGCACATATCAACCTATGAGTTCTAAGAAATAATTAAACAATTAAACAAGTGATCAGATTTTTTCCCCACCTATGCTATTATAAACTTTTTCATTTTCAAAATCTTCTTTACCACAGAACAGAATTAAGATCAGTTCTAAGTCCCTTGACTTGTTCAGAATGTACATTTGGATTATTAGTAATAATTCTGAAGAAGTCTTTCTATTGTGCTTCTGTTTAATGGTCTTTTTAACTAATTTGGCAATAACTAAATTTTAGCATGGTCCCAGGATTATTTTATCAAAAGCAAAACAACCTCAGTTTAAATAGGAAAGCTCTTCACTTGTGATCACGTTGTTCATTTCTGTTTTGTTCGAACTCTAAATATATCCTATGATCTGCTATTAGTTGCTCTTTCAAAGTGCAGAAAGACATCCAAGGAAGCATAAACACCTGAAATTCGATTCTTCTAAATTGTTCAATGACTGCTACAAAATATGGCCACCACCTTTGTCCATAAACAAGAAAATTTGACCCATCCTTAAGGGAAGTTAAAGAAAACTGAATGAGAAAGTTTGGGAGAAGGGGCTTTGGGACCCTCAAATTATGAGGTTAAGAAAAAAAACACAATTAATACATCAGAGATTTCTGCCAGGCTTTTATAGCATTACAGGATTTCTCAGCTATAAAGAAACATATTGAAGCTTTAGAGTACAGCCCATCCTTCACTGCTTCAGTTGTCTCCTTTTGTTTACAAGTCCCTGCCATCCTTCTTTGTGAATTGAATGCTAAACTATCTCTAGAGAGATGTTATATTGCTTACAGAATGCTTCAGCAGATGGTGTTTCCTGTTGCAACAGAAGGCTGTGATTATACCTGAATTCTTCAAGAACTCGAAAACACAGAAAACAAGATAAATGAAAGTCTTAAAAAGTTTTTCTTTCTTTTCTTTCCCAATCATTTCTTCTCCCAACTACCTCTTGTTGTTTTCTTCCCACCCCCAATTCCCATTCCAATTCCATCCCTTCCCCCTTTCTTTTCTTTTCTTTTCTTTTTTTTTTTAAACAACAGATGGAACAATAAATACAACCGGGGCGGGGGGTGGAAATCATCTTCCACCAGATCTAAGAAACCCTTTTTGGAAATGACTAAGATATCCCATCAACAGAGTTTGCTTAGGAATTATTGAGAACTCGGCTGCTTTTGATACTTGGGCACTGCACAATCTTCCTATTCCCACTACCCATTGTAAACAATGAAGGAAAGAGAATAGATCTTCATCAGGACGTGTCTGTAAAAACAAATTGAACCATGGAGAAGGCACCTGGTACCCAAAGTTCAAAGCTATAAAGAACTTCACTTCTAAACAACTTTTAGAGAAATTGTGCTTTTCAAAAGACTCTTGTATGCAACCTTAGCAGGATTTTGTTCGTCTTTAACACTGAATAGCCCTTATCCCTAAATCTAGAGGATCTTGACCTTATCTTTGAAGCTCTTTTCCACTTTTATCTCCCTAAATTTCTGTCATGCATTTCTTGTCACAATTCCATTTAGTTTCCTGTCCTATTCACCCTCTCTATAGAAAGAAATGAAGTATACACACACACACCCAAATAGAATGCTATCATAAAGTTTTGAAATTGGCTTTTTGTTTTCTGAACTCTTCAACACACACACCTTCTCCCCCTTAACCTTCCTACCTTTATTAAGTGCCCTGGAAGCCCAAGGGACAGGGTCCCATACAACCAACTTTAATATCTTAATTCAAAATTAACTCAATCTATATTCTCTTCCCTCAGAATCCCAACTTTCCTACTAAATTAATCAGATAAATCATTTGCTATTAGTCTATTTAGTTTGCCAGTATTTTATAAGATTTTACTATGGATTCTCTACTTTTATTTTCACTCCTAGTCTAATTAACTGAAATCATTATTTTAAAACATTTTACAACTTTTGAATCACCTTCATTTCCATATTCCTCCCAAATCCAGTTCTCATAACAGAGAGAGAGACAGAGACAGAGACATAGAGAGGAACTAATGAGCAAAACTGATACATCAATCAAGTCCTACATTATATGTAAAGTCTAGCCCTGTAGTCTTGTTCTCCCACCAAACACACAAACATCCCACAATTCTGTAAAAGGAGGGAGGTATATTTTTTCTCTTCTTCAGAACCAGGCTTGATTATTATAGCAGATTATTATGTTTTCCCAAAAGAAGTAAAAAACATTACATGTCTACATTTGTTTCTTCATAAAACCAGAGTATACATGGAAAAGGCCTCAATGATCATGTAGTTCAAGCTTACCCCATTTTATAAATGAGCACAAATTTATTAATTGATTGATTGATTAATTTATTTGTTACTCTGATTTTGTGATTTCTAAGTAGAGGAGAGTAGCTTAACATCAACACTGAGAGACTAACTTTTAAAAATATGATTGTCCTCATTTTACAAAGGAGGAAAATTGACATTGGATACAGTCATGCAATTAGCAACTTATCACCATTTTACAATTGAGAGAATTTCAATTGAGAGAGGTCAAGTGATTTGAACATAAACAAAGTTAGTAAATAGACAACAGAAACATCAAATTGAGAGAATTGAACCCAAGTCTTCCAGAGTCTAGGTCCAATGTCCTATCCACTGCTCCATGGTACCTCCTCTGCATAAAGTCTCAAAGTTAATTAGTGGAAGATAGGTCACCTCCTTCTATAATACAATAAAGCTTTGATTTGCTCTTATTTTAAATTTTCCCCAACCCTTTTGGTATTGGGAAAACATCAGTAGTTTGGACAAATGAGGCTAGAACAGTATTTTCCAAATTGTGTTCCAAGAAATCATGATATCATTCCAATTGGCAGAAAGAGATTATTCATGGTAAAATATCTGTGCTTATGATAATTCCATTTTAAAATATTAAAATTAAAATATAATATCAAAATAGTTATTTCATATATTTTAACTCTAAAAAGACTTGATTTCCTCTATATTTCTCTAAATTTCCCCTGCCTCTCCAAATCTAGTAGGATCCCCAAATCTGCCAACAGAATGACTGAGTTCCTTCAAAAATATTTCAAGCTCAGGCATTCTCTGTGGTCAACTAAGATTAAGAAAACACTGAGGGGGCGGCTAGGTGGCTCAGTGGATAGAGCACTGGCCTTGGAGTCAGGCATACCTGGGTTCAAATCCGACCTCAGACACTTAATAATTACCTAGCTGTGTGGCCTTGGGCAAGCCACTTAACCCCATTGCCTTGAAAAATCAAAAAAAAATACTGAGATAAATTATTTTTAAAGGACCTACCAACAGCATAACTAGAAGGCACACTATATAATAGCTAATGAAAAAATAATATTTACTGTTTAAGAATTCTCATCTTGAGAGGATCATAGCTTTACAGCTAAAATGAATCTCAGTGGTCACTGAGTCCAATTCTCTCATTTTGCATAGGAAGAAACTGAGACCCAGAAAAGTTAATATACATTGTCACACAATGGTAAATAGGACCACAGATGTGATTTGAATCCAATCTTTCTGACTCTAATATTCATCAATTAGATCTCACAGCTTTTAAAGATATTAAGGAGATTCTCTACCTATAAGCCAAGGACCCCCTGGATTGAATACATTAATATCTTCACTTTTCAGTGTTAGAAACAGTCTCTTGTGGAGGTCTAGAAGATTTTTCTTAAAAAATTTTCTGACTTGGGACTTTTTCGTATCATAATAGTTCCAAGTGCTATTAAGAGACAGGAAAAGGTGATGGCCAGTAGAAGTCATAAAGACTGTGAAAGAGTCATCTTTCACAGTTGACATAAAGAAAAGCAATGAGTGGCTCTTTGAAATCTCAATTGGTCATCCCTACACTCCTTTCAAGTCCACAATAGGCTAAGGGTAGTGCCATGCCCCTTCCCACATATATAGCTCCAAGTGAATTCAAATTAGGGACAAAAGAATTGTGGGTGGTCGTTTGTGGGGTAGGGAGGTATCTCTGGGACAAACAGTCAGTACTGCTCTATTTTATAGGATCCCCTACATAAAAGTAATTAGAGAAAGGGAGAGAGAATAGGGAGGGTTGGAAGTAAGTAGAAAAAGGCAGAAAAATATGTGAGAAATAGAAATGATTTGCAAGGAGATTTGGAAATGGAAAATGTTAAGATCACCCTAGGTGATAATAAATCACAATTCCAGTGACATAAACTAGATGATCTCTAGAGGATAGATTGCAGTGAGGAGGGACAGTTTCAAAGAATTCTTTGGTTAATCTACTACATGGGCACAAAATGAAAGAAGGCTCCACTTAATTCAATCCAACAGCAGTGATATCAGCTCACAGTAAAAGTTGATAATATATAATTATAAATACAATATTTAATAAATTATAAACATAATATATTTATAATATTATAAATATTTATATAAGGAATATATATTTGTATATATGGTTATATAAAATTCATAATGTTATAAACATATATAAATAAATTACAAATATAATATATAAATTATAAACATAATATATAATATATAAATGAACTATAATATAATATACAATATATAATAAACATAATATACATTATGATAATTTAATATCCTTTATTAATAGTAATTTTATTATTATTTATGATTCTATAGATTTTAGTTATAATTTTGCTTTTTTCAAGATATTACTACCCAAGTGTAATATACTGCTTGTTATCATATGTCTATATGATAATATATAACAATATAATTATAGTATGGTGTTAATATAATATAGGTTATATATAATATGCTACATTGAATATGTTTAGGAGTTTAATTATTTTTCAATATGCAAAAAAAGAATCTCATCACTTCTATTGTTTCAATAGACTGAAAGTCTTTTTACATTTTCATTGTTGCAGTAATTCAGTTGTGTCTGACTCTTCACAACAACTTAGTCATAGCATAGCATTATAGTCTCTTCTGGAGTTTCACTATCTCTTAAAGTCTTTCTAAGTTCATGTTCATTGTTTCTATGATATTGTCTATTCATCTCATAGCCTGCAGTTCCCTTTGCCTTTTGCCTTTGCAAACATCAGGGTCTTTTCCACTAAGTCATACTTTCTCATTATGTGGTCAAAGTATGTAAGTTTCAACTACAGTATTTGACTCCAGGGAAGTAATTTCTTTGAATATTAACTAATTTTACCCTTGCTGTCAAAAAGGACTCTTTTCCAGCACCACAGTTAGGAAGAATTCATTTTGCAGTGCTCAATTTTCCTTATTATAGTCTAATTCTCAGAGCCATACATTGCTACTTGAAAAACTAGAGATTTGACTGTACAGAGCTTTGTCAGCGAGGTGCTTTTATAATGCTGTCCAGATTTGTGATAGTTTTCCTTGCAAGAAGAAGATGTAAATGAATTATGGCACAAATTAATTCACTGAATCAAAGATCTAGAACTGAAGGAAGTATTAGAGGGAAACTTCCATAGTGTCCAACCTCCAAATTTTACAGATGAGGATAATTGGCTTATTCAATAGTGGCATTGCCGAAATTCAGATTCATTCGCTCGGGGTGGCTAGGTGGCGTAATGGATAAAGCACCGGCCTTGGAGTCAGGAGTACCTGGGTTCAAATCCGGTTTCAGACACTTAATAATTACCTAGCTGTGTTGCCTTGGGCAAGCCACTTAAACCCATTTGCCTTGCAAAAACCTAAAAAAAAAAATTCATTCTCTCTACTATTCCATAAGAACTCTTAAAAGTTCTAACATTTAGGCCTCTTCTCCCTGTGAACTTTTAAATGTGTTTTCAAGTACATTATGTGCCAATATAACAGAACACCAGGAGAAAGTGATTTTTTTTTCCATAGCAAAAGGCACTCTGCCAGATTAGAGACCCAATATGGGTATAACATGTGGAAACCAAGGAGCATCTTTATGGGTCAGCTGGAAGAATGCCTCCATGCATCCACAAGTTTGTCATCTTCAGTTGGAAAAAAGTTAACTATTTCTACTGTTATTCGCACATTAAAAATGAGGGAAAGAATCCAAAGCAAAACCATCTGAATTCACCAAATCTGTTATACTCCTGCTGCTAATGTTGAAGGAAGGGGATGACTAAGGTCAAAGAGCAGTGAGTTTGAAAATGAAAGTCAGAGAGATGTAAAAAAAAAAAGCAGGAGGGCCACTAAAATCCCTGACTCTGAGATGAAAAAAAAACCCTACCCTGGCCTGTCTCACTTGATCTATTCAATCCAATCTGTCAGCGATTTTTAAAAAGTAACAAGAGAAATTGAAAACATGGTATTATTCAGTTATTCTCTCTCTCTCTCTCTCTCTCTCTCTCTCTCTCTCTCTCTCTCTCTCTCTCTCTCCCCCTTCTTCCCTCTTTCTCTGTCTTCCTCACTCTTTCTCCCTTTCTTCTTCTTTCCTTCTCCCTGTTTCCTTCCTTCATCATTATTTTTGCTCATAAGACCTATTTTGATAAATAGTAATTTGTATAGAATAATTTTACATGTCTATATGTATACAAACACACACACACATATATATATATGTATATATATATATATATATATATATATATGTATATGTCTATACACACTTTTGTGTCTAATGATAGCCCTGAGGAAAGGGGGGGCAGGGAAGAAAAAAGGAAAAAAAAATGTACATGATAACTTTATTATATATTTTAAAAGAATAGCAAGTTGTACATAGTAGATCTGTGGTTTCATGTGCAATCACCTTTTCTGTTGTGCTCTGTTTTTTTGAAAGTGCTTATTTTGTTCCATGAATTAAGAATAAATTTTTTTTAAACAAAAAAAATTTGCAGGGCTCCTCAATTATCATTTTCCTAGGTAAGGAAGGAAGTACCATTTGAGATTTCTAGTTCATATAATACAGGAAAAACTCATTTATATTTTTAAACTGTATTTAAAAATAAAAAAGGAGAACTTCAAAAAAAGACTCATATTCTAAGATTAAGAGAATCAGATAATTAGTCAGTGATGAAGTATGGGATACTTTTGGGATACTTTCATTTATTTTAACTTAGGTGGAACAATATAGGCTGTGGTTTATAGGATCATAGATCTAGAAAGCAAAGACTGGAGAAATCATTTAACAAAAGAAGCCATTAAGGGCAGCTAGGTGACCCAGTAGATAAAGCACTGACTCTGGAGTCAGGAGGGCCTGAGTTCAAATTTGAGCTCAGACACTTGATGCATGCTAGCTATGTGACCGTGTGCAAGTCACTTAATTGCCTTGCAACAGCAACAACAAAACCCTCCATTTAACAATAAATGAAATCATTTTACTGAAGAATTGAGGTCCAAGGAAGTAAAGGAACTGACTGACTGAAGACTACACAGGTGAGTAATGTCAGGTATGTAGTATAAACCCAGGTCACCTGCCACTGGAGCTAGTGAGGGTTCTTTTTGCTTTACCACAGTGAAGAATATCCTTCACTACTCTATGTCTGGACCAGATACCATTCCTATGGCTTATGCAGCTTATATATAAGCATTAGCTGTTGAGTGAGCTCTCATTTGTGAGCCTGAAATCAGAATAATCACAGAGCCCCTGAAAGCCAGTCGTTTTCAATCGCAGCCACCAACATAACTGCATGGTTACATTCCAGATGAGAGTGAAGGGAAAGGAGGCAGGTTAGAAGTCTGGAAAGCAGGACTGTGGCAGCTACTTAAGAGACTCAGAAAGAAAAAGCTATACAAATCACACCAGGTAACTTTTAAAGTACTTTCTTTTTCTTAGTGTGTCATTTTGGACTTTGGAATACAGAGCTAATCAAAAAGAAGCCAGAGAGACTTGGTGATTTGAGCATATCGAGTCCAAAGCCTTTTTCTTTCTTTCTATCTTTCTTTTTTTTTTTTACATTTTTGAAAAATTTATCCAAGCAATTGCTTTCTTGATGGAGACATGAATTATGCCCCTTGAATAGCGATGAGAATATGTGAAAGGGTTTTGGGTTGAATGGATGAATACTTAGAAGTTTAGTTTCTTCTCCCTATCTATTTCACATAATTCTAACCTCCCAAACCATTAAAATCAGGCTGGGGAGCCTGCCAAAAAAGAAAAAAAGAAAAGAAAAAGATGCCTAAAATATATTCATTTCTCCAATACAATTCTAGTTAGACTAGAGATGTTACAAAAACAGTATCCACTATTGGATACTACTATCTCATTCACTCAAATAATAAAAAGTCAAAGAGCTACAGATAAAGGAAAACAATTACAAATTCATCAAATTTAGTTGTTTTGTTTTTTGTTTGTTTGTTTTTGTTGGGGTTTTTTGCAAGGCCACGGGGTTAAGTGTCTTGCCCAAGGCCACACAGGTAATTATTGTCTGAGGCTAGTTGTTTATTTTTAAAGATACATTGAGTCTACTAAGAAATAACAAATACTCTGAATTGACTTACATAATAGCATCAAGAATAAAATAATAATATTGTTTTGCTTGATATACCTTACAATTTCCTGTGTGAGCACTTTATTATTCAGATACAATCAAGAGATGCAGAGAGCAAAGAAAATGAAAAAGGAAAATAATGTTTTAACATAAGTTGAATCATTCAGTCCAGTGGACTTGCACTTCTAACTTTCTATGACTATGACATGCAAAGACTTGACTGTTGCCTACAGTCATCCTCAGGGAAAAGAAAGGCATGCTTTGATCTCCTCTGACATGTCTTTTTTTTCTGCCAACTTGTATCTATTTTTATTTTGCATCCATCCTATTTCCAATTAGACTGCAATCTCCATAAAGGCAGGGGCCCAGTTTACTAGAGTGAGGATACTATACAAATTCAACTTCTACTTTCATTTATAATCATTATTTCCATTTATCTTATCCTCCCAGAATTCTAACATGGTATAAATTCCATCTAAATTAAAAAGCTGTTTAAGAGAATGTGGTCAAGTGAATGCTGTTTTGTACATTACAGACTTGACCTTAGTTCAGAAAAAAAAGAAATACTGATTTAGAGAATTGGGACCAAATTAAATAGATATTACACACTTCAAGAGGTTTATTTGTTTTCATTATGCAGTATCTATAGCTAGTCACATAGAGAGATAGGAATAAAAAGGAGAGGTTTGCAAGTGTGAGTTGGATGTTCACATTTGTTCAAATATTACAGTAATGAGTTCCGCAATAAATAAAGTATAGTAAAATATTGTACTTGATGTCCAATAAGCCCTATTAGTCACTGGAGGAAAAGTAGAGGACTTCAATTACTTCTAGCCATCAAGAAAGCAAATAGGAAGAAAGCTGCTGAGAGCACAATTGTTAAAGATAACATTTAATGACAAGATAATATAATTTAACTTATTAACAAACAACTATTAAATATTTCCTATATTAGAGGATATTAAAGGCATTGTCAGACCGAAAGGGAAACAGAGGTTGAAAATTTCATTCCTCTCTACCTATCAACTTATCTCTCTTTTTTTTCCTACTCAGTTCCTCACATAATTTGTCAATAAATATTGCCTGTATATTTTGCTGTGTGAGACACATAATGTAGGGTATCCTCAGAAAGAGACAGTCTAATAGAGCAAAAGATGGGGGTAGGGCAGCATGACCTATAGACATGTAATATTAATGCAATATAATGTATTTTAAGTACTTTAGGGGCTTGTAAAACAAACACTATGAGAAGGAAAATCTCTTTACTCACTGAAAAGAACTGAGAAGGTTTTGTGAATGGCAAATAGAGAAAAATTGAACAAGTGAAGAAGAGAAGGGAGGACAACTGGACATGGTCCTGAATGTGAGGCAACCAGGCTTAAGTGATTTGCCCAAGGTCACACAACTAGTAAGTGGCAAGTGTCTGAGGTTGGATTTGAACTCCCATCCTCCTGAATCCAAGGCCAGTGCACTATCCACAGTGCCAACTAACTGCTCTGAAGGGAGGATATTACAGGCATTGCCAGACTAATAGAGAAACAGAGACTGAAAATTCAATCCCTCTCTACTTATCAACTCATCTTTTTTCTTTCCCTATTCAGTTCCTCTCATAATCTGTGAATAAATATTGCCTCTACTTTCCTATCAAAAACATTCTCTCAGATGACTAATGACCCTGATTCAAGTCACCAGTGGTCTCTCTTTAGTCCTCATTCCCTTGAGCTAGGTGATGCAATTAGCACTGTTGACAAAATCCGTCTTTGAAATACTCTCACAGAGGCAAATGGAGAGGCAAAGTGGATAGAGCATTGAGCCTATAGTTATGAAAAACTGATTTCAAATATGTCTTCAAATGCTTACTAGTTGTATGACCTGGGAAAGTCATTTAAATTTGGTTTGCCTCACTTTTACCAACTGTAAAATGAAGTAATAATTGCAAAGACCTCTCAGGGTTGTTGTTAGGATCATATGAAATTATATTTATAAATACAGCACCTGTTTTGTAAAAATGTTGATACCCTTCCTCCATCATACCCTGGTCTCAATGACATTGTACCTTTCTTACCATTCCTTTCGTCTTCCCTTTTGCATCTCCTTATCCTCCTATCATTTCCTAAAGATGGATTCAGTCCTCTGCCCTTCCTCTTTTCTTTTACACTTTGTCTCTCTGAGATGTCATCCTCTCCCATGGCACTCCTACAACTAGTCAATCTCCACTAAATTTCTCCTAACTTGCCTCATTATAAAATCATGCTCAGGTTTTTAAGCTATGTCTCAAATGGTAAACTCTCAGGTTCTATACCAAACTGGAAAAGCTTTAGGTCTAGACAGTGACAGAACATGCTTTTATTGTGCCAAAGCCAACCAGTTATGTATAGAGAGATTCATTACCAAAAAGCTGACCACGAAATTTGTTGGCCAGAGCAACCCATGAAAAAAAAATTCTAAAATGCCCCTGAGCCAACTTTTGTCTTTTTCAGTGATGGCTGGAAAGTGTCAGAAAAGATGACAGAATGCTAGAAAGCACACCTTTCTTAGTACATTTGGAAACACTAATTATTTAGTTTCAATTGTACAGGCTTTGCTCTACAAGTCACAAAGTGATGAAGGGGATAGGACTCCTGAAGTGGAATCAGTTTAGACCAGAGTTTAAATCCTGCCTCAGATACTTGGTGTCTCATTCTGAGGATGTCAGTTAATCATTTTCAGCCTCAATTTCTTCATCTATAAAATGGGAGATAATACTAATACAATTTCTAGGTTTGTTGTAAGGATCAAATGAGGCTACATACTTAAGGTGTATTATAAATGTAAGTTGTTTTTATTTTTTATCACCAACTAACAAATGTTATAAGATAACAAACCACATTCATATGACTAAATGAAACCAGGAAACATAAAAAAGATAGAGCTAAATCCAAAGACACAGATTATCCTCAGAGAAACAAATAAAGGAGTTGATAGAATTAGCTTCTTCGTGTATCCAAAGATAAGAAGAAAAAATTTCATGGGATGCTTGGTCATTTTATCTTGGAGTGCATACAAAGAGCATATGCCTATACAAATGGATGAAAATTTTAAGAAAAAGAGCATAAGTGAAAATATCAAAAGAGTAACTGCCAATTATAGACTGAAATCCTTTGTAGAGGACAAAAAGTAAAATGAATTCTATAAAGAACTTGCCAAACTAGATCAACATAATCTTAATATTCAAAGATCACAATATAAAATTGGACACAGAAAAAGAAAGTAGAGAAAAAATGTTAGAAAAAAATATGATCTAAGATTAAGAAATGAGAGAAGTCAGAACCTTAGAGGCTACTCAGAAGTTTCATGTCTAGACAAGGCAAGTGTTCCGATGAACATTAAAGCTAAACCTTGAATTGAGGAGGATCATAGACTTAGAGCTGCAAAGAAATATATAGTTTTTACCTCATCCAAATTCTTCCTTTTGTGGAGGGAAAAATGAGAACAAGAGAATAAGTCAATTCTTTTCACAAGATAGAACATCCTTTAAATTTAACTTCAAAAAGTCATGCCCTCACTGCCTGAAGATTTTAATTTACTCAGTTTAAAGACTCCTACCTTGCCTTGATTGGTGGGTAATTGAATGCAAATTTGCTTGGCTATATATACATATATATATATATATATATATATATATATATATATATATATATATATATATGCCATTTCTGGACTAGAATATGCTGCACAATCCATTCCATCATTCCCAGGGGCTATCTGGCTGTTACTTTCAACCCTGGAACCTCCCTTCCTCACTTCCCATTACCTGTTCCAAACACAGTAATCAAATACCATTTACTCTGAAAAGAATATATCAGTCAATATCTTATGGATCAGCTTACCATCCCTGTAGTTCCCGGACTAAAACTCCCTTCTCTGGCTACCATTATATGTGTTATCTCATTAAATTAGAATATAAACTCCTTGGAATCAAGGACTATCCCATTTTTGTATTTGTTCAACCTGTCCTTATAATACTTGACACATAGAAAATTCTTAATACTTTTTCCTCCATCCATTAATTTACTTAATCACTCATTCATTTATTGTCCAAAGTCACAAAACTATTAAATGATATAACTATTACTTGAACATGTTTTCAGACTCCAAAACAAATGTTCTTTTCACTCTGCCTCAGTAAAATAACAGTTTTTTTTGGCATCTGGGAAATTAGACAATGCTCAATGTATAGTACTCTCACTGATCCAGGACTTAAATCTATTTGATCATGGTGGGAACTAGAATTAGCAATTATTTAAAATAATAACAAATTATGTTAATAAGAAAAATCAATAGAGCAATAATTTCATAAGTGATTATCTACAAGCAGTCAGGTGGCTAAAACAAAGGTCAAAATTAGCAATGAGTTAGAAGAAAAGATAAAAACGAAAAGATGCTGCTTGTGAATTATAGCAGTTCCAGACAACCAGTTTAAACAAGTGGTTAAAGTAAAAAAAAATTAAAAAGGAAAAATAGAATTTAAGGAAGGGTAATTTTGAATAATTCAAAAATTAGGAAAATATTTGCATGAAGAGAACAGAGTAAAGACTCCAAAGAAAAAATTACTGCCTGGCTAAAACCATACAAGTAATGATAACATTAAATTCAGAACAAAAATCAAGTTAAATACAATGAATGGCATTGGTACTGATTGGTTAAAGTCAAAGATCAATTCTACCCCATGTCATTTTCTAAATAACAAAATGACATGCCTGTATATGTTTTCAGTTTAAAATACTCTTCTATCAATGTTACCCACTTTTGTGTTGTGTTTTGCTTAATACATTTCAGAACATATACATTAGATGTGTTTTATGGGCTAAGCTATATCTGACCATGGCTCAGAAGTTTCAAGCTTCTATTTGGCATCTTCACAATATGACTCCAACCTACCCTTCTAGGCTGATTACACATTACTGCTACTTCCATGTTCCAAATCAAACTAGTCTACAGGCTATTTTCTGCACACACCATTCCATCTTCCATGTCTGGGCTTTTGAATAGATTGGCTCTCATGCCTGGCTCTTCTTCCTCCCCTACTCCACTTGAAATATATATCTCCCTTTGAAGTTCAGCTCTTTCTTCAAAGAGTCTTTCCTTGATTTCTCCAGTTATTAGTGCCCCCAAATCATTTCATATTTATTTTGTATATATATTCTATATTTCCATGAATGTGAAAGAGAGAGACAGAGAAAGACAGAAGCAAGGGGAGAAAGAGAAACAGCAAAGAAAGGGGAGAAGCATAAAGAAGAGGAGGAAAAAAGAGAAAGATACAGAGACAAATAGAACAAGAAACTGTGGGATTCTCTGCTATTAGATGAAATATTATGTATGATCTAAGGTAAGGATTGCTTTTGCAATACCCCCAATTAGACACAGAATGCTCCATGAGCCCTCATTGACTATGTTAAGACAACTTATTCATAATTTACAATGGAAAATAGACAAAAGCAAAGACATTGCCCCTCAGCATTCATAGATTAACAAATGCAAGAGCCACAACATAAGGAAGCTCACAAAGGCCAGAATAGACCACATTCAGAAAAGTTCATCTGTGTTCTCTTAATGGAGCATCTAGGTAGTGGAATGTATAGAGAGCTGGTCCTGGACTCAGGAAGCTCTGATTTTAAAACTGGCCTCAGATACTCACTAGCTGTGTGATCTTGGGCAAGTCCTTTAACCCTGTTCATCTCGGTTTTCTCAGCTATAAAGTGAGCTGGATAAGGAAATGGTAAATCATTCCAGTATCTCTCTGCCCAGAAAACCCCAAATATAATCTTAGAGTCAAACATGACTAAACAACAGTCCTTTTAATGAAATATTATTGTTACAAATCATTGAAAATGATGCCAAATTCTTATTAATCATAATAATAAAGTCCATACCTCTAGTCCTGACCACTTTCATAGCATTTGAATGTTGTCCCATTCATTAAAATTAGACTGGCCACAAGCCAGGCACCTTACCATGCTCCAACTCCTTCCAAAACACATGTAAACATTAACTAACTTCTAATTTTTCTCTTTCTTCCAGGTGCACCATCATTTCCCAATCATACAAGCCTAAAATCTTATAGTGGACTGTGATGCTTTCAGGCTTCTCCATTTCCTTCTGTTATTGGTCAAAGTTTTATGTTAATCCCTTAGTCTCTTAAAATTTTTTTCATCTCTCTTGCTTTCTATACACACTAGCTCCCTTAGTCCAGGTTCAGTGTACCTGAATTATTCTAAGAAAATGTTGTTATCCCTACCTCCTCTCTCTTCCATTTTGAAATCCATGTATCATATTAATTGCTGCTAGGGTTAGTGTTTTTGTTGTTGTTGTTGTTTTGTTTTCTTTTAACCAAACCTGTGAAGTCCTCTGTATAGAAAGCTCCTAGATAAAAATACTTCTTTTACCAATGCAATTTTTTTTTAGGTTTTTGCAAGCAAATGGGGTTAAGTGGCTTGTCCGAGGCCACACAGCTAGGTAATTATTAAGTGTCTGGGGCCGGATTTGAACTCAGGTACTCCTGACTCCAAGGCCAGTGCTCTATCCACTGCGCCACCTAGCCTCCCCTATGCCACCTAGCCACCTCCCAATGCAGTTTGGGAGCTTCACTGAGATGTATAATTTTATAGTGCTGCCTGATGACAATGTATGTGACATTGGCCGGAAAAATGTTCAAATTAAAAATTAAAGATTTGGGGTGGCTAGGTGGCTAGTGGATAAAGCACTGGCCTTGGAGTCAGGAGTACCTGGGTTCAATTCCGGTCTCAGACACTTAATAATTACCTAGCTGTGTGGCCTCGGGCAAGCCACTTAACCCCATTTGCCTTGCAAAAAACCTAAAAAAAAAATTAAAGATTTACACAGCATCACACAACCAGTGTTTTGTGTAATACAATCAGTCTTAGAAGAGAGACTTGAACTTAGTTCTTCTCAGCTCTGAGACAAGTTTCTTTATCAGCTTTACTGTGATGCCTCTGATACTCGAGCAATATTTCTACATAAATATCTTTAATATCCTCTCCTTTTCTCTGTCTAAAGTAATAAAAAAACTTCCTGGCATTCAAGGCTTTCTTTAGGTTGGACCCATTTCTGACCTAAATGAACGCTCTAGTCTAGAAATATTGATAATCTTTGCTCATTCACAGTTGTGTATTTTGAATTATATAGTATTTCTCCCAAATAAAATAGCCTCTCTATACACCCAACTATTCAAACCTACCAATTCTGCAAATGTTGATTCAATTTTCACCTCCTCTAGGTAGCAAATCGGTCAACAATCTAATTCCTATAGCACTTATTATCTTCATCTCTCATTTGGCACTTATCAAGTACTGCCTTGTGTTATTTTAAATTTAATGTATGTATATCTTTTCTCCAACTAGATTGCCTCTCCTCTAGAGTACAGAACATATGTTTTACAAAGTACTTTCCTCACCACAATCCTCTGAGGTGGATAGTGAAAATATCATTATCTCCATTTTATGGATGAGGAAACAGGCTTAGAATGACTGACTTTCCTAAGATCACACAACTTATATGTGTCAGAAGCATGAGTCAAGTCCAGATTTTCTGATTCCAAATCATTTTAATTTTAATTTCAACTAGTGAAATTCATAAAGATATTTTTATAGCCAGACAAGGGCTCCAAAACGGGATCAAAGACTGATACAAAAGGCACTATGGATTTTCTTGCATATACTTCTAATATGAGTGTTTGTAGCCTCCTCAGTACCTAACATAGTACTGTCTATATGGTGCTGGTCAGTAGATGTCTTCATTGATTTAATCAATAAGAGAATGAGTACAAAGGATCTATAAATTTCATTCCCTAAATATTTCAAGGTAATTAAAGTAGTTCCATGTTAAATAAAGAGAAGTTATTTATGTTTTAAGATACAAAGACTAGTCTTTATAGAGGAATACATGATAACCCACATAACTACATATATATATATATATATATGATGTATCTAATATCTCTATTCATATTTCCACATAGATAAAGTATTTCAATCAAGTCACCATACTCCACTTGAAATAAATGTTAATAAGCCCTTATACCTCAGCAATTCTTTATCAACCAATCCCATGCAATGTGCCCTTGGTTGAAATAGAATTGGCAGGAAAAATGTTCAAATTAAATAAAAAAAAACTTAGTCAAGCTCTGTGTGTCATCAATAAAACAAATCATTTTAGAACCCAAGTAATTTAAACATCTGGCAGAAATCAGATTCTGGCAAGTGGAATGCATTCCAATTCAATTCGCTCAGGATTTGTTTGGAGAGAGAGGGGCACTTCCAGTTTCAATTTTGGTCTCCTTCCCCTTACACCCAGGTGCTGAAACACCTTGTATCTTGAAAGGATCAAGAGGTTTTTGGACTTCTAATCTTCCCATCTGCTTCCTAACATCATTCTTTGGAACAATAACTGCTGCTGGTAGTGTATATATCAAGAAACAAGGATAGACTAGATGTAGAATCACAGCTCTATAAGGAACAAGGCAAAGAATCTACATAATGACAAAGAGAGACTGCCAACAACCAAGAGCAGTGAGATGCTACTTTGTCACATGTGTTTTTTTTAAGCTTGAATCCACTTTCCCCTGAACTATAAATTTGTATTGATTATAAAATATTCCATGGTCTTTTGTGCCAACTGTATGATCTTAGTAAATATCCCTTTCTGAAATCTATTTAAAACTATATGATTAGATTGCTGATCTAACAATTATGGCAGGATGCACACCAGTGGGAGCTCATTGGATTTAAAAGATATCTACAAGCCCTCACAATTATGACAGAAGTACAGAAAAAAAAATCATCAGCCTTTTCATTCTTCTCAAACTAGCTGAACCCTTGTTATTTACATAAACTAAGGAACATGGTAGAGGTTAGTTGAAAGCTATTTCTTAACCACTTTCAGCAGATCTTTTATTTGAGGAAATGGAGCCTTAATAATATCTGTCCCATTAAAAGGGTAAGAAAAAAACCCCCAAAATGATTTTTGTAAGTCAGAAAACAGGTAGCCCAAAAGAGGACTCAAGAATGCAAATAATGGGCATAATCACAATCCAGATGTACTACTTTCTGTAGTCAGCACCTTGTTATTGTTCAGCCATGTCCAATTCTTTGTGGCAACATTTAGAATTTTCTTGGCAAAGATACTAGAGTTGTTTGCCATTTCCTTCTCCAGCTCATTTTACAGAAGAGGAACCTGAGGCAGACTTAAGTGAATTTCCCAGGGTCACACACCTAAGTGTCTGAGGCCATATTTGAACTTAGAAAGATGAATCTTCTTGACTCAGGACCAGCACACTATCCACTATACCACCTAGCTGCCCATGACTAGAATAATTGAGGGGAAATAGTTATGTTTACAGCAATATCCACTGAATGAAGCACCTATAATCCTTCCATACCCAGGGAAAACAAACAATGAATATGGCACCTTCAATGGATCATAATATAGTCTAAGTTAACCTTGAAGTTTTCACTCACCAGAAGTCTATAAATGACTAAGTCTATAACTTAGCAAGAAGATAAAAAGGCTGCAAAAATAACATCTAACTTTTCTCCCACAGGAAGAGGCTTACTAATATTAACATCACCAATGGATAGTAGACAGAATATTAGATGGCTTTTAATATAGCTGAATACCTCAAGAACAAAAGAGGAAAAAACAGAGCAATAACATAGGATGACCAGGTGAGAATCAAAAGATATTTAGAGTCTAGGAAAAAGCAGTAGAATTACAATATCCATCAGACAGTAGGGTCAGTAGAATGCAACATATATATATATATATATATATATATATATATATATATATATATGCAGAAGATGTCAATAGTTTGATGTGGGAGGCAGGAATTGCCATTTCCACATAGGTTTGCCAAATATTTCCTGGTGTGTATTCCTGCATCTGAGTGTGCTACCATACATATTCCTCCCATTCTATATGGATGGAGGTCACATTGTCACTTTTTTCTATAATATTTCTTTAAAAGTCATTTTTAACTGTATCCTCTGGCCAACTAGTGAAAGTTACACATTAGTAAAGGCTTATGGGGCTGGGTCTTTAAGAGAATCCTTATAATATATCTAGAAACTGGGATATCTTTTGGAGACTCACAGTTAAGAGAATGTAACTTTATAATATATGAGTTTTATCCATATTAAAATTAATACTCATATGAAATCAAAAAGATCACTCAAAAAACTAGATGTTTGGTCTGTGTGAATGATATGGGAGATAACTGAGCTTGGCAGATAGGTAAAAAAACTTTTAAAAAATAAATAAAAATCGCATAGGATTCAGTGAACAGAAAATAAAGTTATACTTCTTGCTTATCTTATAAAAAGATCCATTATCTATGAAATGTACAGAATGTAGGAAGCACATAATTATTATCATAAAATATTTATTGAGAACTACATATAACATGCTGCAGGTACCTAAGGAAACCTAAGGGAAAAATCTTTGCAGGTCCTAATCAAGAATTTTTTTAGGAAGAAGTGCTTCACACAGTATGAAGTCTCCAGTCTTTAGGTATAGAAATAATCTTATGGTTTATTCTACAAAGAGTTTTTCTTTGGAGTAGTCCTCGGTTTGCCAGGGGACCTCTCTTGTAGCAAATATGGTATTTCCATTAAGCCAAGGCTCTCTTTCCAGAGTCTCTACCAAGGCAATAGAGGACTGATTTAAACACACAGACCTGAGCATGTTTAGCGGGTTATTACACTGAGTAAGTAACTGTTTTTCCTGTTAGAAGTCACACATGGAGGTAATCGACTGCACTATAAGTTATGTATCGCAAGCTGTGACCAAGGGGACGTGATAGTAGCAAGGTTAATTGTTCTAACATGGAATGTGGAGGTTGGAATGGTTTGGAGGTGAAGAGGAGAAAGAATGTATCTGAAACTACAACACAATAAATGGAAATTAATTATGCAATTTTGATATTTTAAAAATATTAATCATTTTAAAATTGTATATTTAATAAAAGTGCCATAAATATCTTTTCTAAAAGATGGAAGGATACTCAGGAAAAAAAATTGAACATGCACTATAATGTCTAATACAGAAAGTCATTTAAGCTTTACAATTTAAAAATACTATTCCAAGTCATTTGTATCAAGTCTGTATGCGTAAGAGTGCAACTATAAGCTCTTTTCTTTAAGCAGCATTGAAATAAAAATTCCAAACCCCTAAAATCAGAAGAAAACAAAAGGAAGGACCCTTAGGGATGGATATTCTATTTATTAGGCATTGAGAATATGACTATGTTTAATGACAATGCAATTGAATGAGGCCAAAAAGAGATAAATGAAAGAAAGGGGGGGGGGAGAATACTGAATATGTGAACACAATATCAGAGAGAGAGAGGTTTGAAACATTCTCTTTTCTTCCCATCCCCTTGTTATCCAGTCTTTCATTCAGTAGAAATTCATACAGTGACACCTAGTGCAATTGACATGGTTATGACATCCTGGCAAACTAAGATAGCCTTCCTTGAAAATGCCATTTTAATTTCAGCTAAAATAAGCTAATTCAATCGTGGTGAAAGGCTCCCATTTCATTTCAGACCCCAATCTGCATGCATATTCTAATTATCATTTGAATCTATTTAAAAATGTATCATGCTTGTGGATCATAATTTTAGTGCAGTTCATCTCCTAACAGTCAGAATTGTTGGATCATTAATATCCATAATGAGGTAGAACTGCAATTAAAGGTCTCAGTGAAATATTCCTTTTCTTTTCAGTGGCTTACTAAAGATGGGCCAGCACATTTTCTTTTCCCATTCTTCCTCTTGGTTCCCAAGAGCTCCTTGGAATAAAATGAAGTCTATTTAAAGTTCTAATACAATAGCAAGCTGAATTTTTAAGTTTCTTTCATGAAATATTCTTGGTCTCAATGATTTATCCTTCTCTTTATTTTCCACAATGGACTCCTCCAACTAAATAATGACCTTATAGAATCCATGAACTATATTCTATATGTATTGATGGCTCTGGCCTCCCTCTTTCACAGAACGAGACCAACTTTATCTCCCTCTAAGGAGAACCCTGAGAGATATGAAGTGCTGTGGGTTTACTGCTTCTGACTCAAGCCCCCATTTTGGTATGTTCTCCCCACTGTTAATGATCCTTAACATGGTTAGCATCCCAGGTCCATTTAACCAATTAAAATCTATTAGCCTTGACAAAAAGATATTTACTATGAAATATTCATAAGAACTTAAGTACAAATATTCATTTCCTGACATCTGGGTGGTACGCTCTTACCCAGACTACAGTGGTCCTTGGGGAAAGTGGGCTTAAACTTAACGTAGTTTAAACAAAGAATTTACTCCCTGACTTCACTTTCAAATGTAATGTGACTGGTAGATTGATGAGACACCATCACTACTATGCTTCAGGGCTAGATTGAACAAGAAACTGGAAAACTTGTTTGTCAATATTTAACTTTTAAATCCTGGCAAAGACTTCAGTTCCAGAGTCTTGGGGAGTTCTGCTGGCTTTCAAAGCTTCTAAGGTCATATTAGCCTCTAATCTCCTGCACCTAAAACTGAAAAAAGATAAATTCCAAGAAGCAAATCACTGAGACCTGTATTACCAATTTATGTTAGCTTTAGGTATGGAGAACCTGAGGGCTCTTCCCTTTCAATTCTCACTAGGAAAAATAGCACTTCATCCCTTTTTCATATGAAGAGATAGCCTTTCTCCTTGTCAAAACAAACTTATCAGCATGCACAAGTGATCCCAATCCATCCTTTCTCCAGTCAATTGCCCTCCCCTATCATTCCCACTCTATCACTAATTTTCAATTTCTCTATCTACTGACTACTTCCCTACTGCCTACAAATATCCCCAAGACTCCCCTTTCCTCACAAGACCCTCAGTTTTTCCATCCATCCCTACTATTGTGGCTAAACTTCTTGAGGTCAGTCTGTAATAGTTGTCTTCATTTCCTTTCATCCCATTCTCTTCTTAACTCTTTGCAGTCTGGCATGAGCCTAATCATTTAAATGAAAATGCCTTCCAGAGTTACAAAATATCTCTTAATTGCCAAATATAATGACTTTTATTCAAACCTCATCCTTGAACTCTTTGAAACCTTAGATGCTATAAATCACTCTCATCTTTCAAGGTTTTCATGAAATGACTCTGGACTCTCCTCCTATGTATCTGACCACTCCTTCTCTGTCTCCTTTGCTGGATCTATATTAGGATGGCTAACAGAGCATATCATGTAATACATCTCTATTAATGATAATAATAAATTTCCTCCTATTACCAAACCCCTCCTTGCTGAGCATATAAAACTAAAAATAAAAAAACCCAAAGGGCTGGGCCTTTTCCTGAAACAGTGTTCTGAAGCAGGCAGACATGAATTACTGGAACAATAATCAAGGCAGAAGTATTTCTAGGGTAGATAAGGATTCAGGAGAGACTAGGTCTGATTTCATTGTGGACAGCTGATTGTAGTTCCTGCTAGCCCTTGAATCACTTTAAAACAAAATACTTTTAAATCACTTTTTATCTAATATGCAAATATCTAATTTAGTTAATATCTATCTTTCATTCTCTTAAACCTCAGTTCTTTTCTCTACTGCAAAATGTTGCCTAGTGATGGCTAGGTGTGCCATAGTCGACAGAATACCTGACCTGGAATTAGGAAGCTCTAAGTTCTAATGAGGACTCATATACTTACTAGCTGTGTGAGCTTGAGCAAGGTCTCTGCCTCAGTTTACACAACTGTAAAATGAGAATAATAGCACCTAATTCCCAGGGTTATTGCAAGAATCAAATGAGATATCTTTAAAGAAATCAGCCCAGTGACTGGCTCATAGAGGGGATAAACAAAAATTTACTTACCACAGTTTTGTATGAGTCTTATTTTCTTGATTTTTCCTTTGAGTTAGTTCTTTACTGAAGAATTTTTGACCAGAAACTCTGAGGATCTTTCCCTCCCAGACTGATATTCTGTGATGCTAAATTAAGTCATCTATGTCTCAATTATTGTCCAGCCTTCAACTTCTAAATGGGTGTTGCATCAGACAAGCTGGGAAAGATCTTTTTTTTAGAAAGACCAAGGTCACCTATTGCACCTGGGCCATTGCCAGTCTTCTTCATTTCTGTATTGCCACTGGATTTCTCTGGAGGACACAGAAAGAATGATGACTGTGTAATTCTGCCCTCACTTAAATGCAAATTCATGCACAAGCTATCACCCTCGTGATGATATTGGCCTTCTATGAGAACAAAGGATGAACAACAGCAATGCTAAAACCAATTGTTCAAGTTTAAAATAAGCCAGTATATTTCTTCTAGTTCTTCAGATATTTTCAAGGTGTGGTCTCTGTCTAATATTTGTAAGGAAAAATAAACAGTCACTTTTGTCCAAGTTTATCTCATATTATACATAAATTAACTTTAATTGTATCTCCTTTGGCCTCAAACCAGCCAGAACCAGGTCCTGTAAGTCACATTCCCTTTTGAATAAAACAGATGTTTTGATTTCATGAATTCAAACTAAAGACCTGTACTGTCACAGAAATTTTCTTCCCACAATCCTCTAATATGAAGAAAGTGCTCATAGATAATTCATATAGACATTTCCCTTCCCATTTAATAAGGGTGCATGCTTACTAGATACTTTGACAATAGCTTGGATAGAAGGCAGTGTGGTATAGTGCAAAGAATATCAGACATGGAATCAGAGAGATTTAAATCTTTTTGGTTCAAATACTGAAGTATATTATTCTTTTTTCATTTCACATTCCAAATCTCATTAATAAACATTTGTTTTAAGCACTTTGTTAGGTTCAAAGAACAAAAAATTCCTTGTTTATATAGCCATACATATATATATATATATATATATATATATATATATATATATACATTTATCCATAAAATTTCTATGTAGGTGTGGGATGTATATATGCAAATATGTAAGTATATATGCATTATATACTGTATATACATTATACTTTTAAATATATCTGTTTAGTATAGTATATTTCAATACACTATTAGATATACATACAGTATATCTAAATACACTGGCATATAAATATTTTTTTTGTATTTTAACCCTAAAATCTAATACAACATTTAATATTAATATTTATATATTGATATTTGGAAAGGTTTTGTTAAAGGTTTTGTCAAAATGTTCAGTAAGCATATATTCTTATTAATAAGGAAGGAAAAGACTATATGAATTACACATGTAATGAGTACTTTCTTCATACTAAGGAATCAAGGGGAGACAATTTCTATATCTTTGTGTCCTCTTTCTCCACATATACACATATGCATTTATATGCATGTATGTACAAATGCATATATGTCTATGTGTGTGTACAAGCATATGAGCCTACATGCATACAGATATCTGTGTATATGTATAAATCCAGTTTTTCCAATCTTTCTAGTTCAAGATACATTTTACTTTCTGCACACATGGATATATGTATATGTAAGCATGAATATATATGCATATATATATGTGTGTGTGTGTGTGTGTGTGTGTGTGTGTGTGTGTGTGAGCATGCCCATAATATATGGTTGTATAATTTGGAAGATATTACTAAAATATTTATACAAATGTATATACAGGGTACGGATATATGCATGTATGCATGATACATATAAATGCAGCTACAAAAAAAATCCCTCTGGGACACAGTCTATTAAAAAAATGAGATTTTGCTTCATCATCATCAACATCATCATCCTTTTGCTACCATGTCAAAACTCATGAATTATGCAGATAAATGAGATATTATAAGATAGCAGGAATGAGTTTAGAAAGGAGTCTTCCTAAGGTACAGCCCTCCTTTTGAAATGAACTCTTCATTTAAGTCATGACATTGATCCTTAATCTAAGTCTCCACTGTGAATATGAATGTGCTTCCTCACATCCCCAGATTTCCTCCCTCCTCTTTCATGACATAGTCAAAATACTTTCTCTATCATCTGTAATTAACTCCGCTGTACTGGCAATGAGTTTCGGTGCTGGCTGACAGAAATTCCACAGTAAGGTGCCAAGGGGAGAAAAAAATCCCTTTTCAATCAAAAGGAATATCATAGCATTCACTTATCAAGTCTACTCAGGCCTAATTTTTTTTTTGTTTTTAATTAATGCCATTCCTGCCCTTTAACTTTCTACTGTCTGCCACAAGTCATCTGAGTCCAAAAGGTCAATGGTGTTGAGCATCACTCTGTCACAAGGGAGAGGCTTGGACTCCAAAACTTCCATTCTGCCAGTTTCTGCTCTTCCACTAACATCATACAATAATAAAAATCACTGTCACTATCGAGAATCTAGTGTCAGCAATTAGAAAGAAACACATCTTAAAACCAACTCTCAGATAAGGATTAGGAAAAGTTTCCCAATTATTGGGTCCTTTATTTTTCAAAAAACCCCCACTAAATCTTTACTATGTAATAATGATAATAACAACAATAGCTATCACTTACATCTCAGGGTATCCAACATGCCTTTTCATATATTCACATGTGATTCACACAAAAACCCTGGGAAGGATGTGTTATCAGGATCCCTGTTTTACCAGTGAGGAAACAGGCAGAGGGTAAGTGACTTGCTCAGGGTCCTACAGCTAAATGTCTAAGGCATAATTTGAATTAAAAAATTCCTGACTCTGAGTTTAGCACCCTATCCCTTATGCCACCTAGCTACTGCATTGATATGTAATATGTAATTAAAATAATCTCAGTCAAGCTACCAGTTTACAACCTTAGGGAACTTTAAACATTGAATTTCTAACAATTTTAATAATAAATAACCAGAAGTTTTCACATCAAATATAAATCTTTTTCTTTTCTTATTTATGCCTAAATATAGTCATTCTACCCAACACCAAATGATGTGTCCCTTGTGGACAAGAATAAAAAAAGATGGGCAAAATCAATGAATATAGATACTATGTCTCATGACAATGGTCTGTAATTAAAGAACTCTTCTCTTGGATCAAGATTGTCATTAAAATTATTGAGCATTTAGCTTTATGTATTGTTCTTTTCATTTACATCATTGTAGTCATTCCATATATTGTTCTTTCTTTTGTTTTCTATTTAGTTTCATTCAGCCAGTTTTCACAATCCTTCTATAATTTCAGCGACATTTCAAAGGGCTCTCAAGAATTAATGATTTTGTCCATTCTGAACAGAACAATTTCTTTCCAAAAGGAAAATCATATCTAGTTTCCTTTATATTCTTCCCTTCTGCTATTTTTGTCATCACTGTCAATGCAGTTGAAATTAGGTGTGACAATACTTCATGCCCAAATTTTCTCACAGTGTCTCAATTATTTAATTTTTTTAGAAAGTATGCTATTTCATGACATACTCATTTCATCTCTGAAAGAAAAGAAGGATGGGATGTGATTTTCTTGTCTTAAGAAATTCTCAGATGAGAAAATTCCCCTCTACTAATTTAGGTCACTATCTTTTTCTGTATAGTCTTGGAGGACAGCTTACAGCATTTAGGGATTAAATGGATTTTCCAAGGTAAAGAAATAGGGTGATCATATAATGATCAGGGCAAGAAGGTCATACAAAAGGACAACCAGAAGTTCTGTCATCCTGAATGTCACTAGTTGACAAGAGATTGGCCAGCAACTGTTTACTGGAATTCAAACCAAGGACAAGACTATAGATGCATCATAAGGACCCATACTTAGAATCAAGGGCTTTCAAATTTCAGACCAATAGAACAAAGGCCTGATTTCAACTGAGATCAAAATGTTTGGATGCCCTGAAAGGTTGTTTGTAGGTTCTCTGTCCCGAGTTGCCCTTGAGATCTTTGAAGAGATACTTAGAAGTACTAGCTGAACTCAGATATTTCTGATTATAGAGTTGGCTCTTTGTCTACCATGCCATGCTGGCTCAGTTTTCCAGAAGGATGCTGGCATTAAGCAATTGTTCAGTCTGTTGGGAAGCAAGCAGTGTTCAGAGCAGACATTGTATAAGTTGCAAATATACTCTATGTTACCTTCATCTTATCTAATTCTAGGTTTGACTCATTCTACAAATTAGATAATGTCTATACCTCTATAGAAATGTGATCTGTAATTATTGTCTACATGACATAAATATACCAGTTCTATAAGCTGACTTTCCATCCATTTCATTGTCAAAAATGGGATAATGGGAATTCTTCATTTTGTTTCCTCAAATGTGTAGTTTAGGATGTTCTCTTCTCTTGCTTGTTTTTTGGGCTTTTTTTGCAAGGCAATGAGGTTAAGTGATTTGTCCAAGGTCACACATCTAGGTAATTATTAAGTGTCTAGGTTGGATTTTAACTCAGTTCTACCTAACTCCAGGTCCAGTGCTCTATCCACTGCACCACCTAGCTGACTTCAACTATTCTTATTGACAAGAATCTATATTTTTTTCAAATAGAAATCTAAAGACATTGTGGATTTAAGTAGGTTGCTACATATTGCTAATGATGAATTACGTACAAATCATAAAAAGATATCATCAAGGAAATAACTTGATTGAAAAATGGAAATAGGATGATCATATAATGATCAGGGTAGGAAGGTCCCTGAATTTTATAAGCTGGCAAGGGCTTGAGTCAGAAACAGACTACTGGAATTCAAACCAAGAAAAAGACTATAGCTGTATCATAAAGACCCAAAATAGAATCAAGAGCTTTCAAATCTCAGACCAAGAGAACAAAGACCTGGTTTCACCTGAGATCAAAATGTTTGGATGCCCTGAAAGGCTGTAGGTTCTCTATCCTGAGTTGTCCTTGAGATCTTTGAAGAGAACAGCCCTAAGTAGCCAATAAAAGTAGCAGCAGGACTCAGAGAATACAAAGCTGGACTAAACAAGAGTCAGATATTCTTTCCAGAATAAAATTGGAAGTAAAACTGGAAAGATAAGTATATTTTAAAAAAATGAGCTCCCACCATGAAAAATTATTATAATGACACTGATGCCCAAAATGCAAATCCAGAAGAAGAGAATGGTTTCAAAACATTTTAACAAAGAAAAGCATCAAAGAAAGTTTAGATGCAAGACAGTTTAGATACAAAGTTAAGTAATATTCCTAAAAGAAAAAAATTAAGATATTTCAATGGAGTGTTTAAATGAATCAGGAGTGTTAAAGAAAAAAAGGGAAAAATAAATGAGAGCTTTAGAAGAAAGACTTGCATAAGGTAGAAACTTTACCCAACAAACAGACTACCTGGAAATTAAAATGGGCCAAACATAAGTTAGCAACTCCATAAGATAACAATCAATATTAAAACAAAGTCAAAAGATTAATATAATAAAAGAAAATATAAGCTACCTCATTAAAAAAAAAAAACTAACCTGGAAAACAGGTTAGATTGAGGAGAGACAATTTCAAGCATTTTGCTTTAAAGAGGCAACTGATGGTACTATGGGTAGCACGCTGGATCTAGATCAGAAGACCTGAGTTGAAATCCAGCCTCAGATACTTAGTGGCTGTGCAACCTTTGGCAAACCACTTAACTTGTTTGCCTCCATTTCTTTAATTATAAAATGGGAATAAAAGTAGTATCTACCTTAAAGGATTGCTATGAGTATCAGAGATAATATTTTAAATGGCTTAGCATAGAGACTGCCCCATAGCAGATGCTACATATATAAATATATATAAACACATATATATATATGCAGGTATCATGTACATATATGTGTATAGGTATGTATTTAGGCACATTCATATATATATATATACATATCTATCAATTTCCCCTTTTGTAAACTTTAAAGTACTAGATACATGTCAGTTATTGTTTTTATTAAAACATCATAACAGGGTTGTTGGAATCCAGTGAGACAATGGAGACTTATCTGTTTTCTAACAACTAAAGAACTACATAAATATAATTAAGATTATCCCTTTTGTATCTCAATCATGCTTTCCCTTTGGTTCTTTCTTCTTCCTGAGAGGCACATTGCAGTTTTTTAATTGATCTTTAATCCCTATCCTGTAAAAGATAAAGAGCCCAAATTCAACAAGCCAATCAGCTTGCCTTAAATACTTTAGTAAGAGATTTGGTGTTTTGGGGAAAGAGAAAAGAAGAAAAAAGCTGAAGAAACTGGATTTCAATTATCCATGCCCTTCATTAACTCAGATAATTGGATATTTGTGGTATGGATAGCTGCACTAATTCTCCACTGATGCTGTATTTAAAATCCCATAAAAAAAGGCAGGCCAGAGAATCCAAAGATGATGCCATTGTATTTACACTTCAGAAAGTGACTTCTTGTCTCAAGAAAACTCAGTATAACCTCTCCCACAGGCACAGGTCTTCAACTCTTTTGTCACAGCTACTGTATAGCTCCCACTAAGCCTTCTTTCTTCCAAGAATCTTCCCTTTTCCCTTCCTGTTGAAGGAAGTGAGGAGGGGGGGGCAGGGGTGTATGACGGGGATTACATTTATTTCTTGGTCTTTGCTGCAATTCAATCCAAGTTCAAACAAAAAGATTTCCTTCCCCTCCTCTGACTTCCCAATACCCATCATTTGACCTGCAGGCAAATGAAGCCATTCAAATATTTGCTTATCATGTCATCTGTTCTCATCAGACCTTGCAATTCCTGTCATGCCCCACATGTCAGTTTAAAACATAACGTCATTAATACCTCCAGTGCACTAATGGATGCTTCACACATGAACGCATTAATGAAATGTGTTATTGTTTTCCCTCACAGGACATTAACAATCTCACTCACGCTGAGCCCCCACAGCCCTGCGGTGCTGCTGAAAACCACTAGCTATCAAATGAACCCTCAGTTCCGCCTCAGTGACTTTTAAGTTCAAGTTTATCACTGAAGCGTCACTCATGTGAGAAGAAGATACAAGCCTCTGAGGTCTTTTTGGGCCCAGCTTCAATTACCATAAAGAGTAACAGGAAGCAATAACTGCAAGTTGGGGGTTGGGGGTTCAGGTGGGGGGTGAGAAAAGGAAGCCCAGAAGCTGGAAACTAAGCCCTGTCAAGATGAAATAGGAAAGATCTGGGTGTCACCAGTGATTTGCTTTCTCCTTCCCCCCTTTGTCTATGGGCTGCTGGCTTGAATAATGAAGACAGGATTGGTTTTCTCCTTCAGCATACAAGCCCGGGTGGTCTAGTTTTCTGATAGAGCAGCTGACATATTAAGAGGGATTAAAGTTTCTGTACACAAGCAATGTTTAAATTAGCTTCCTTGAGCCTAAGAGAAATCTTTCCAGCTGATATGCAAAATGAACCACCGCTGCGTTTTGCAGCCATCCTGCCCAGGTTGCCTAAACAGAGCTGAATTGTCTTATTTGGGCAGCTGCTTTTTAATTTTTTGTTTTGTTTTTAAAGACAAGGCTTTGGCATAAAGGGAAGGAAAGGTTATTCCCTTTCACCACAGATTCCGGCCAACATTTCTTCTGTAATTAAATCTGAAAGCTTTCCCCAACAGGTTCTCAGAGGGTCTCCCGGAGAAACATATTTATCTTTCCCTGCATAATTAAGCACAAATTGCAAGGTGTACAGCTTTACCATACAAGAGTGATGAATGGTGAAAAGGTGTTCTCTGTCCCAGGCAGGGGAGAGCTTTATTCTGTTTTCTTATGTTCTTTTCACTGTTAGGAAACACTAATTGCTATTCTCTTTCTACTGGGCCCTAATCCCCACAGAGCTGAAAATTTGTAGGGATTGGGGTCTGAAAGGTTAAAGGAGAAATACAACATAAAGAGCAAACAGAAGCATTCTTACCATCAACCCCAGAGTGACAGAGAAGGCCATTTCACAGTGCAAGCAGAACATCGCTTCAACAAATGACTGAAATGTTTTTATTCTCATCCTTGAAATGTCAAATACTTTGAAAGTATCACCAAACAAATGTCTCGTGTACAGAACAAAAGTTTCCAATCTCAATTAAGCATCAAATTTTTAAAACCCTCAGGAGCATACATAACAGCTTTTTTTCTGAGTATTTCACAAAGTGCATCTTTTTTTTTAATTCCCTAGCACCCTCAAACCTATACCCACATTCTGAGACATAATTAGGAACTTTTCACCTCTTCACACTATGATGCAAGTCCTTAATTGTGGAAGCAGGCAAGAAATTTCTTCAATAAAAAGGCAAGACTGGGGAATCCTGGAACATGATCCTAAGATCATAGAGAAAACTATTAAGGGGAAGAAGCAAAATTCATGCCAGCTTCCCAGTTTAACTGACTGTCTTTGTTAACTAATTTATAAGCTTTGTTCTTCCTATATTCCTACAGGAAGGTAATGTAACATCACTAAATACTTGATTTTGAGTCAAAGGACCCAAGTTCAAACCTTGAATCTACCATTTACTGACCATATGACTTTAGGCAAGTCATTTAACTTTTCTAGGGTTCAATTTAATTGTACATAAAAGGAGGCAGTAAATGATCTCTGACGTTCCTTATAGCTCTAGATCTATGATCTTTGATTTTATGTACAAGGAGGTCCTCTGCTCTTAGTGCTCAAGGTTGTGTCCTACTTATAGTTTTGTTTTTATCCTCTAAAACATCTCTATGTTTGAAAGAACAGATTTTATAATGACAATATCTGCTTGCTTTTAGATTTAAAAATGGACAAAAGTAACAAAAGCAACCAAAGCAAGTAGCAAAAAATTAACCCATCTTTGCACTATGTAAAAATCTTTTTAAAGATTGCCATGGAAATACTATACTATCAAAGAATATTTTAAACAAGGCTATTAGATCAGGGAAATCATGTTATAGGGAACTTATAAAACTGCTACATCCTATACAACATTTCTACCATGGGTATTCTGATTCCCAAGCAGAGAATATCCTCTGCTTTGGCTTTCTTCACCCCGAGACAGGCAGAGTTGAGTAGAATTCACAGCCACTGGAAAGAATTTTTCTTCTCTTTTATCCTGTCACTAAGCCTTAGATCCTCTTCTTTCCAATCCTTGATGGATCACAGCTCCACTGTTTCATCTATTGCCCTCATCAGTAACATCTTCCTTTTATTATTAGCTAATCAATATGCTCCATAAACCCATCACCCCCTCTCCTACAGTGCATATTATTGGATTCAACTGGCTAACATTTTCAGTCAATCATTTTCATTATCTCTTCAAATTCTCTTGTTTATCACAGGACCAGCAGGCATGACAAAGAGAGACTGGAAAGTGACTGGAGGCTGCATTCAACAGCATTGTATGCACATTGTGTCCAGCACAAATATCTTGCTGTTTTAAATCTATTTTTCCTTATTCAGCAGAGTTTACTATGGAATACAGTGTGCTGCTGAAAACACTTGCACAAATAAAGGAATGAAAGAACATTTTATCCCAATTTGTATTGTGTTTCCTGCTCAGACAACTTCAAGCCCATAAACTTCTCATTCAGAGTACTGAACAAATAGATTTTGCAGTTCAATTCTTCTTCTTTAGAAATAATCTCCAAGGTGATAGAAAGAAGAAAAGTTCTTTGATTGAATGAGAAAAATAAGAGGAGAAAAAGAGAGAGAGGATAATGAAGACTTAAGCCTTGATATTTAGAAATTAGAACATAAGAACCTCAGATAGATAGGTTTTCATGCCAGCCAATGGAACTGTAATACTAACACTGACCAATACTGTTTTTGACAATGACACTATTAATATCTTTAAACTTATACAACTTGCCCAATTTTTAAAGTGTTTTCCAAATGCCTGTCTATCATTTTAAAATACTTCAGAAGTGAAATGTACAACTTTAAAGATGCTCTATGATTTTGAGTCATAGAATACTATAGTCTCAGAACAATTATCATTGAGTGTTACCCAAAAAACAATGGATCAATAAAGGGGGGAAGTGTAGATTGAAACACATCCCCAAAGAAAAACAAATTTGCATAAGGGAAGCCATAGAGGATATCAGAAACATAAGTAGTGTTGTAACAAGGAAAAAAAAGGATAAATGATGGCTGTTTCCTATATTCTATGGTATGAAAGCAATACCAAGGGATCTAGTGGAAGATATATAGGATGGAGGGCAGGTTTAATGTATAGAATTTGGAAGAGGATATGAGCAAGGAGGATAGGATGAGAAGACATTGATGGGTTGCAAGATGACTCATTGGAGAAAATGCCTACTTCAGTGGAGCTGGTATCTCAAAATATCAAAGGTATAACTAGGAATAAATTTGAGAGGAAGGGAACTAAGATTTAGGGAAAATGAATTCAGCCATTGAATTCCTTAACCACCTGATAATGTTTTTGGGTTCTTTTGTTCATAATTTTAAGAAAAAGGTGGGTAACTTCTGACTCAGTGATAAAAGAAATTTTAATATTAAAAACAAAAAGCATTTACTTTCCAAACTAATGTAAATTTTTTATCCAATTTACATAGGAATAGTATTTTACAAGTTCTAAAGCCAAAATTCCTGCTTTTCCATTTTTGTTGTGTTGTATCTTATGAAAAAGATTCAAGAAAGTAGAATTTAGTACTGCCAAGTTGCCATGATTCCTTTTTTCCTGAATTTTTCTATGAAAGTTGATAACAGCTTGTCTGTATGACCCAAGTATCACTGGATGGAGCAGAGCCAAGTCAATCAGTCAATAAACATTTATCTAGTACAGTTATCTGCTAGGTAGTAGACTAAGAACAGTACTAAACCCTGGAGATATGAAAAACAGTAAAAGACAGTCTCTTCTCTAGAAGAGTGAAGACAACCTTGTTGAATCAAAAATTCCACAAGAAGCTGGCTGTCTTGTTTCCACTTTAATCTCAATACTGCTGTTGCTGATTCTGCCTCCATTCTTGCCTTAATACTTGTAGGAACATTGGTTTACTCCCAAAGTCCTATGCACACAATAGTTCAGATTTGAAGAGAAACTCAAAAATTTTGTCTATTTGAGGAGACAATATGGTTGCCTTACTTAATTCAAAGGTTTGCTGAGAGAATGACATGAATTAACATTGTAAAAGACTTCTTATTGGGAAGAAAAGAATGGGCAGAAATAAAATGAATATAACTCCCTTGAAGATGTGAATATTCTAGCAACTCATTTGCAACTTTAACACAAAGGGTAGTCAGAAAGATATTAATGTAATGGGTGATGAGATTTCAGTATTAGATTTGATTATATATTCTAAAACTAGAAGAAAAAACAAATTAAATATCCCCAAATAACACCAAAATGGAAATCCTAAAAATCAAAGGAGAGACCAATAAAATTGAAAGTAAAACAAACAAACATTGAATAAAACTAGGAACTGGTTTTATGAAAAAAAATACAAGAAAATTAATAAACTATTGTTAATTTGATTTAAAAAATTACTAGTGTTAAAAATGAAAATGGTAAATACATACCAATGAAGATGACATTAAAATAGTTTTTAGGAATTATTTTGCCCAAATAAATGCCAATAAAAGTGATTAGATAGATTTACATGTGAATTATATAAAACCTTTAGAGTACAATCATTCCCAATACTATGTAAGTTATTTTTTTAAAAGGTTCAAAAGGGGGAACACTACCAAATTCCATTTTTTGATGCAAATATGGTTTTAATATCTAAACTAGGAAGAATTAAAAAATCAGAGGAAAAAAGCTATAGACCAATTTTCTTAATGAATATTGATAAATATTTTAAATAAAATTCTATCAAGGAAATTAAAACAATATATTACAAAGACCATACCCTATGACCAGGTGAAATTTATAGCAAAAAAAACATGACTGGTTCAATACTAAGAGAACTATCAGCATAATTACCTATATCAATAACAAGAACAACAAAAATCATATGATTTATCAATAAAGGTGGGAAAAACCTTTAACAAGATATAATACTGATTCCTATTAAAAATAGCACTAGAAATCATAGTAATAAATGTAACTTTTCTTGAAATAAGTGACAACAATCTAAAACCAATAGCAAGCATTATCTGAAGTGGAATATACATGAAGACTTCTTAATAAGGTGGTGAAATCTAAAACTATACTATAAAGTGACAGTCATCAAAACTGCCTATTACTGGTTAAGAAATAGACCAGTGGATTAGAGTAGGTACAAAAGAAAAGTAGCAAATGATTACAGTAAACTACTGTTTGACAAACCTAAAGACATTGGTTTCTGGGAAAAGAACTCACTATTTGACAAAAATAGTTGGGAAAACTCTATCTTTCAGATCTATGGAAAGGGGAAAAATTTATGACCAAATAAGAAATAGTGTACATTAGTGTACAACTGCAAAATGAATGATTCTGACTATATTAAATTAAGAAGTTTTTGCACCAATAAAATCAATGCTGCCAAAATTAAAAGGGAAGCAGAAATCTGGGAAACAATCCTCACAATTAGGAGTGTTGGTAAAGGTCTCATTTCTTTATTTTTCTATTTTTTTTTTGGATTTTACAATTTGTCTCCCAATCTCACTTCCCTCCCTCCATCCCCTTAGAAGGCAGTCTGATAGTCTTTACATTATTTCCACGTTATTCATTGATCAAAATTGAATGTGTTGAGAGAGGAATCATATCCTTAAGGAAAAAATAAAATATAAGAGATAGCAAAATTACAAAAAATTGCAAAACAAGACTAAACAAAAACAGAAATAAGTCCTTTGTCAAAGACACTAGTTGTAAAATCCCAATTTACTACTACATTTCTTTTGATCTTCATTATAGTGGTTTTGTTCGTGCAAAGGTTTTTTATTTTAATGTAATCAAAGGGGTGGCTAGGTGGCGTAGTGGATAAAGCACTGGCCTTGGAGCCAGGAGTACCTGGATTCAAATCTGGTCTCAGACACTTAATAATTACCTAGCTGTGTGGCCTTGGACAAGCCACTTAATCCCATTTGCCTTACAAAAACCTAAAAAAAAAATTAATACGTTCAAAATTATCTAGTTTGTTTTCAATGATGTTCTCCATATCTTCCTTGGTTCATAAACTGCTTCCCTTTCCATAGATCTGACAGGTAAATCTTCCTTAATCACCTAGTTTGCTTATAATATTGTCTTTTATGTCTAAATCTTGTACCCATTTAGATCTTATCTTGATTTAGGGTGTGGGATGTTGGTCTAATGCAAGTTTCTGCCATCTTAACTTCCAATTTTCCCCAACAGTTTTTATTAAAGAGAGAGTTTTTATCCCAGAAGCTGGACACTTTGGGTTTATCAAATAGCAGATTACCATAATCATTTCCTGATATTTCTTTTTTTTCAAGTTTAACACGTATTATTAGCGCTTTCTCTATCACTTTCTTAAATCAACCAACAAAACAGCAAAGCTAAATTTGATTAAGTAGCATATGCAGATTTCCAAGGTATAAATGATCACATTGAGTATATAATAATCAACTATTTCTTTGGAGCTGGCACCAGCACATCCCTCCCAGGGTGCCATCCTTTATTTTATTTTCTTCTTAGAAAGATTTTTATTTTATTTATTTTGAATTTTACAATTTTCCCCCTAATCTTGCTTCCCTCCCCCATCCCCCACAGAAGGCAGTTAATTAGTCTTTACATTGTTTCCATGGTATACACTGATCTCATTTGAATGTGATGAGAGAGAGAGAGAGAGAGAGAGAGAGAGAGAGAGAGAGAGAGAGAGAAGTCATATCTTTAAGGGGGAAAAAATAAAGTATGAGAGATAGCAAAATTATATAATAAGATAATAGGCTTTTTTTTAATTAAAGGTAATCGTCTTTGGTCTTGGTTCAAACTCCACAGTTCTTTCTCTGAATACAGATGGTATTCTGCATCACAGATAGCCCAAAATAGTCTCTGATTGTTACACTGATGAGATGAGCAAGTTCATCAAGGTTGAACATCACCCCCATGTCTCAGAGATGCTTTAAATTTGCATTTCTCTAATAAGTAATGATATAGAGCAATTATGACTATGGTTCACTTTGATTTCTTCATCTGTAAATTGCTTTTGCATATCCTTTAACTATTTGTCAATTGGGGAATGGCTTGTTTTTTTGAAAATATGATTCAGTTATCTGTATATTTTAGAATGAGTCCCTTGTCAGAAATACTAGTTGTGACTTCTGGCCAAGATGGTGGACAGAAGACAGGCATAGTTCTAAAAATCTCCTAATCTTTCCCCATCTATGATATGAAACAAACCTTATAACAGAAATCCAATCCACAAAAGCCAGAAAGAAAAGCCAGTAGAAAGAACATCTACCTCAGGATTTGTCTTCTGCAGCCATGGGCTAAGGGAATAGGCCTCAATCAAGGTCACAAATACTCCAAAGAAATCAAACAGCACCTCCTACTAGCCAGCTGGAGAAATTGCACTCAGTGAGTAAAGCCTCTAGGGATCCCAACACCAAACTTCTGTGAACCAGCCCCTCCCCAACTCAAGGTCCTAGCAAAATGAAGAAAGGTCAGCGGAAAGGTAAATCAATAGAAAAATTCTTGGAAGGAAAAGACCCTAACTCAGAGAGACTTAGAACCTCTGAGGAGAATATGATCTGGTCTCTAGCACAGAAAGACTTCCTTGAAGAAATCAGGAAGGAGTTTAAAAATCAATTGGAAAATTTGGGAGAGACAATTAACACCTTGCAACAAGAAATAAATCATTGGAAAATACAAAATGAGAATAAATATCTCAGATCCTCAATTGGGCAAATGCAAAAGAGAAAATAATTCTCTCAAAACCTCAATTGGTCAAATGGAAAGCTCTTTCAAAAGTACAATTGATCAATTGTAAAAGGAATTGCAGAAGGTAAATGAAGAAAACTCCTCTCAAAAAAAAAAAAGAATGGAGTCTGTGGAAACTGACTTCATGAAACAGCAAGAGTCTGTTAAACAAAATCAAAAAATAGAAGAAAATGAAAAATACCTCATCAGCAAAACCATTGGCCTCAAGAATAGATCAAGGTGGAGCAACCTGAGAATTATTGGACTTCCTAAAACATAGAAGGGGGGGGGAACCTGGAATTAATATTACAGGATCTAGTGATGGAAAATTGCCTTGGTATCATGGAACTAGAGGGTAAAGTAGTTATGGAAAGAATACATTGGTCTCCTCTAGAAAGAGATCTTAAAATGAAAACACCAAGGAATGTTGTGGCTAAATTCCAGAACTATCAGATAAAATAGAAAATCCTGCAAGCAGCAAGAAAGAAACAATTTAAATACCAAGGAGCCACAGTAAGGATTATGCAGGACCTGGCCATAGCAACATTAAGGGATCAAAGGGCTTGGAAAGAGATATTCTGAAGGGCAAGTGAGCTTGGAATGCAGTCAAGAATCCACTATCCCACAAAGGTGAGCCTTCATTTTCAGGGGAAAAGATGGACATTTAACAGAATGGAAGAATTCCAACAATTCCTGATGAAAAGATTGGAGCTAAATAGAAAATTTGGACATCAAACAGGAGGTTCAAGAGACACATGAAAAGGTAAAAAAGGGGGGGGGGTAAAGAAAAAAACTGCTATCCAATAAGTTGAAACTGGCTACATACCAGCATGGGGAAAAGATTCTCATAACTCTTGAGAATTGTAACTCTAACAGAAAGAATATACCTAGTCAGAAGTGATAGACACTCATGACTTATCCATGAGAATGCTATCCAATGAGATGAAACTGGCTATAACCCTACTTGGGAGAAAGACTCTAACAACTCTCAAGAATTGTAACCATTAGAATGTACTTATCTAGAAGTAATGGATACACAGAATTTGCTATGACTCAGATAGAATGATTTAAAAACACCTCCTCCTTAAAAGGGGGACAGGAAGGAGATGAGAGGAAGGAGGGGATTGAATGGAGTAAATCTCATTACACTAAGAGGTACAAAACACCTATGGTAATAGAAGGGAAGAAGGGAAGAGATGACAAACACCTGAATCTTCTTCTCATTAGACTTGGCTTAAAGTCAGCTTACACACATACTCAGTTAACTTAAAAAACATCTAACCTCTCAAGTATTAAAAGGGGAAAAGGGGAGGGGGGGCAGAGAAAGGGAGGGGGAGAAAAAATGGGGAACTAACAAAAAGAAAGGGAAGGGGAAAGAGAAAAAGGGAAAGAGGAAAGAAAGGAGAAGGGGTGGATAAAGGAGGGCAAACACATTGAAGGGGTGGTATTCAGAAACAAAATACTGGGAAATACAGATAAAGGGAGGGAAAGGGTAAAAATACAAACAAAGGGAAGATAGCTTGGGGGGCAATAAAGAATTAGTAATTATAACTTTGAATGTGAATGGGATGAACTCTCCCTTAAAATGTAAGCAAATAGCAGAGTGGGTTAAAAAACCAGAATCCTACAACATGCTGCTTACCAGAAACTCATTTGAAGCAGAGACATACATATAGAGTAAAGACAAAAGATTGGAGCAAATATTTGCTTCAGCTGAAGTGAAAAAATCAGGGGTCACAATCCTTATCTCAGAAAAAACAGCTGCAAAAATAGATAGCATTGAAGGAGACAAGGAAGGGAACTATATCCTCCTAAAAGGTACCATAGACAATAAAGTGATTTCAGTACTGAATATATATATATATATATATATATATATATATATATATATATATATATATATACATATATATATGTATGTATGTATGTATGTATATGTATATATGTATGCACCCAATGGGATAGCATCCAGAATCTTAGAGGAGAACCTGAAAGAACTACAGGAATACATAAACAGCAAATCTCTACTAGTGGGAGACCTCAACCTCCTGCTTTCAGATCTAGATAAATCAAATCATAAAATAAACAAGAAAGAAGTTAATGAGGTAAATAGACTGTTAGAAATACTAGATATGGTAGACTTACAGAGGAAAATTGAATGGGGATAAAAAGGAATATACCTTTTTCTCTACAGTACATGGCACTTATACAAAAATTGACCATGTACTAGGACATAAAAACCTAACAATCAACTGCAGAAAGGCAGAAATAATGAATATATCTTTCTCAGATCACAATGCAACAAAAATCAAATGCAATATTGGGCCAGGGAGATATAGACCCAGAACCAATTGGAAACTGAATAATCTCATTTTAAAGAATGATTGGATGAAAAACAAATTTTAGAAAGAATTAATCATTTTATCCTAGATAATGACAATAATGAAACAACAGACAAAAACCTATGGGATTTACTCAAAGTGGCTGTCAGGGGATATATTGTATCTATAAATACTTACATGAAAAAATTAGAGAAAGAGGAAATCAATGAACTAAACATGCAACTAAAAAATTAGAGAAAGAACAAATTAAAAATCCATAATTGAATACCAAATTAGTAATTCTAAAAATTAAAGGAGAAATTAAGACAATTGAAAGCAAAAATACTATTGAATTAATAAATAAAACCAAAAGTTGGTTTTATGAAAAATTAATAAAACTCTGGTCTATTTGATCAAAAAAAGAAAGAAGAAAACCAAATTGCTAGTATCATAAATGAAAAAATGTGAACTCACCACCAATGAGGTGTAAATTCAAGTAATAATTTAGAATAATGTTGCCCACCTCTATGCCAATAAATTTGACAATCTAAGGGAAATGGATGAATATTTACAAAAATCTAAGTTGCTGACAGACTTCTGGCCAAGATGGCAGAGAGAAGACAGGCATATTTCTAAAATCTCCTGATCTCTTCCCCATCTATCACATGAAACAAACCTCTTAAAAGAAATCCAACCCACAAAACCCAGAAAGAAAAGCCAGGAGAAAGAACATCTAACTCGATTTGTCTCCCGCAGCAGCTTTGGCCAAATTTGGGTGGGTGAGTCTGGGCTCAAAGGGAGGATCAGCCCCAGAGCAATCAGATTAACAGCTGAATTGGAGCTGGGAGTCTAAGGGCCAGAGAGCCAGACCTGCTGGATCAGCAGTGGGGTTGGACAAAGGGGCTTGGGTCCGCGGGGAAGCAGAGGTGCTGGTGTTGGTGCTGTCCCCCTGGAGATTGGGGACCAGGCTGGGGGGAGAGTTCTGGTGCAGAAGAGCTGAGGACACCATCCCTAGGCTCCTCGGGTCTGAGAAACTCTGAGTGCATGCCTCCATTGCACAGAGGCCTCTTCCCAAACTAACAAATGCAAAATACTTCTGTCTCAGGCCCAGGTGTGTGAGCAGAAGAACCAGCCCAGCTGAGGAATGACCTCAGGCCAGGGTAAAGCCCACCATTGATTGAAGGCAAAAAAATTCAACAGCTCCAACTCCTCCCTTTGGGCAAAGGGAGAAGGCCTCTCAACCAAGGTCACAGACACTCCAGAGAGGGCAAAGAGCACCTCCTACTGGCTGCACTCAGTAACTGCACTCAGTAACACCTTTAGCAATCCCAAGCCCAGGTGAACCAGCCCCACCCCACTCAAGGTCCTAGCATAATGAAGAAGGGTCAGCGAAAAGGTGGATCCATAGAAAAATTCCTGGAAGGGAAAGACCCCAACTCAGAGAGACCTGGAACCTCTGAGGAGAATACAATCTGGTCTCCAGCACAGAAAGACTTCCTTGAAGAAATAAGAAAGGAGCTTAAAAATTTGGGAGAGACAATTAATACCTTGCAACAAGAAAACAAAACCTTAGAAAGTACAATTGGACAAACACAAAAGGAGAATAAATCTCTCAGATCCTCAAATGAGCAAATGCAAAAAAAAATTAATTCTCTCAAAACTTCAATTGCTCAAATGAAAAGCTCTTTCAAAAGTAGAATTGACCAACTGGAAAAGGAGTTGCAAAAGGTTAATGAAGAAAACTCCTCCCCCCAAAAAACAATGGAGTCTACAGAAACTAATGACTCCATGAGACAGCAAGAATCAGTTAAATAAAATCAAAAAGCAGAAAAAATAGAAGTAAATGAAAAATACCTTATCAACAAAACCACTGACCTCGAGAATAGATCAAGGAGGGGCAACCTGAAAATTATAGGACTTCCTGAAAACATTGAAGAGAAAAAAAAGCCTGGACTTAATATTACAGGATCTAGTGATGGAAAACTGCCCTGATATCATGGAGTTGGAGGGCAAAGTAGTTATTGAAAGAGTACATCGATCCCCACCAGAAAAAGATCCTAAAATGAAAACACCAAGGAATGTTGTGGCCAAACTCCACAACTATCAGATAAAAGAGAAAATCCTGCAAGCAGCCATAAAGAAACAATTTAAATATCAAGGAGCCACAGTAAGGATCACACAGGACCTGGCTGCATCAACATTAAGGAATCGAAGGGCCTGGAACAAGATATTTTGAAGAGCACAGGAGCTTGGAATGCAGCCAAGAATCTACTTTCCTGAAAAGCTGAGCCTTCTCTCCCAGGGGAAAAAGATGGACATTTAACAAAATGGAAGAATTCCAAAAATTTCTGATGAAAAGACCAGAGCTAAACAGAAAATTTGGACATCAAACAGCAGGTTCAAGAGACACATGAAAAGGTAAAAAAAGGGGGGGGCATAAAAGGAAAAAAATGCAATCCAGTAAGTTGAAACTGGCTATATCCCAGCATTGGGGGGGGGGGGGAGATTCTCATAAACCTTAAAAAATGTAACTCTAACAGAGAGAATACATCTAGCCAGAAATGATGGACATTCATGACCTATCCATGAGACTACTATCTAATGGGATGTAACTGGCTTTAACCCCACTTGGGAGAAAGATTCTAACTCTCAGTAATTTTGACTCTATTTGATAGAATATACAGAACTAGAATGGACAGACACTCAGAATTTTCTATGACTTAGATAGAATGATATATAAAAAAAACACTACCTCCCTAAAAAGGGGGACAGGAAAGAGACGGGAGGAAGGAGGGGATTGAATGGGGGTAAATCTCATTACACTAAGAGGTACAAAAATCCTATGGTAATAGTGGGGAAGAAGGGAGCAGAGGAGAAACACCTGAATCTTCTGCTCATCAGACTTGGCTTAAAGTCAACCTACACATACTCAGTTAACTTATAAAACATCTAACCTTTCAAGTATTAAAAGGGGAAAAGGGGAGGGGGCGACAGAGAAAGGGAAGGGGAGTGGGGGAAATAAGGGGAAATAAAAGGAAGGGAAGGGAAAAGGGAAAGGGGAAAGAAAGGGGATGGTGTGATATAGGAAGGCAAACACACTGAAGGGGGTCGTTTTCAGAAACAAAAGACTGGGGAATATGGATAAAAGGCGGGGAAAGGGTGGAAAATACAAAGAGATAGAAGATAGCACTGAGGGCAATAAAGAATTAGTAATCATAACCTTGAATGTGAATGGGATGAACTCTCCCTAAAAACATAAGCAAATAGCAGAGTGGGTTAAAAACCAGAATCCTACAATATGCTGCTTACAAGAAACTCATTTGAAGCAGAGAGATACATATAGAGTAAAGGTAAAAGGTTGGAGCAAAATATATTTTGCTTCAGCTGAAGTAAAAAAAGCAGGGGTAGCAATCCTTATCTCAGACAAAGCAGCAGCAAAAATAGATATCATTAAAAGAGGTAAGGAAGGAAACTTTATCCTCCTAAAAGGTACCATAGACAATAAAGTCATTTCAATATTGAATATATATGCACCCAATGGGACAGCACCCAAATTCTTAGAGGAGAAGCTGAAAGAATTACTGGAAGACATAGACAGCAAAACTCTACTAGTGGGAGACCTCAACCTCCTGCTATCAGATCTAGATAAATCGAATCATAAAACAAACAAGAAAGAAATTAGGGAGGTAAATAGATTGTTAGAAAAATTAGATGTGCTATACTTATGGAGGAAACTGAATGGGGATAGAAAGGAATATCCCTTTTTCTCTGCAGTACATGGAACTTATCCAAAAATTGACCGTGTACTAGGACATAAAAACCTAATGATCAACTGCAGAAAGGCAGAAATAGTGAATACATCTTTCTCAGATTACAATGCAATAAAAGTCATATGCAATACTGGGCCAAGGAGATATAGACCCAGAGAAAATTGGAAACTGAATAACCTCATCTTAAAAAATGAGTGGACCAAAAAACAAATTATAGAAAGAATTAACCATTTTATCCTAGATAATGACAATAATGAAACAACATACCAAAACCTATGGGATTCACTGAAAGCGACACTCAGGGCATATATTATAGCTCTAAATGCTTATATGAATAAATTGGAGAAAGAGGAAATCAATGAACTAAACATGCAAATAAAAAATTTAGAGAAAGAATGAATCAAATATCCCAATTAAATACCAAATTAGAAATTCTAAATATTAAAGGAGAAATTAATAAAATTGAAAGCAAAAAAACTATTGAATTAATAAATAAAACCAAAAGTTGGTATTATGAAAAAAAAACAATAAAATTGATAAGCCTCTGGTCAATTTGATTAAAAAAAAGAAGAAAACCAAATTGCTAGTATCATAAATGAAAAAGGTGAACTCACCATTAATGAGGATGAAATTAAAGTAATTATTCAAAATTATTTTGCCCAACTCTATGCCAATAAATTTGATAATGTAAGTGAAATGGATGAATATTTACAAAAATATAAGTTACCCAGGTTAAATGAAGAAGAGATTAAATACCTAAACAACACTATCTCAGAAAAAAGAAATTCAACAAGCCATTACTGAACTCCCTAAAAAAAATCTCCAGGGTCTAATGGATTCACAAGTGAATTCTACCAGACATTTAAGGAACAATTGGTTCCAATCCTATATAAACTCTTTGGAAAACTAGGGAAACATAGAGAAGAAAAAGAAATTAAAGGAATTAGAATTGGGAAGGAAGAGACAAAACTCTCACTCTTTGCAGATGTCATGATGGTCTACCTAGAGAATCCCAAGAAATCATCTAAAACCTACTGGAAACAATTAACAATTTTAGCAAAGTTGCAGGTTATAAAATAAACCCTCATAAATCCTCAACTTTTCTATATGTCTAGCAAGAAACAGCAGGAAGAGCTAGAAAGAGAAATCCCATTCAAAGTAACCTCAACAATATAAAATATTTGGGAGTCTATTTGCCAAGACAGACTCAGAATCTTTTTGAAAACAATTATAAAACACTTCTCACACAAATTAAATTAGATTTAAATAACTTGACAAATATCAACTGCTCATTGTTAGGGAGAGCTAATATAATAAAAATGGCAATTCTACCCAAACTAAACTATCTGTTTAGTGCCCTACCAATCAAAATTCCAAAAAAATTACTTTAACGAGTTAGAAAAAATTGTTAAGTAAATTCATATGGAGAAATAAAAAGTCAAGAATTGCCAGGAGCTAATGAAAAAAAGTGCAAAAGAAGGTGGCTTAGCCCTACCCGATCTAAAATTATATTATAAAGCATCAGTCATCAAAACTGTTTGGTATTGGCTAAGAAATAGAGTGATGGACCAGTGGAATAGACTAGGTGTAAAAGCAGGAGAGGATTATAGTAATCTGCTGTTTGATAAACCCAAAGAGTCAGGCCATTGGGATAAAAACTCCCTCTTTGATAAAAACTGCTGGGATAACTGGAACTCATTATGGAAGAAACTTAGATTAGACCAACACCTCACACCCTTTACCAAGATAAGATCCAAATAGTTACAGGATTTAGACATAAAAAACAATACTATAAGCAAATTAGAAGATCAAGGACTAGTCTACCTGTCAGATCTATGGAAAGGGGAACAGTTTATTACTAAGGAAGAGTTGGAGAACATCACCAATTAGATGATTTCAATTACATTAAATTAAAAAGCTTTTGCACAGATAAAACCAATGAAACCCAGATCAAAAGAAATGTAATAAATTGGGAAACAATCTTTACAACTAATGATTCTGACAAAGGACTCATTTCTAAAATATATAGAGAACTTAGTTATATTTTTAAAACCAAAAGCCTTTCCCCAATTGGCAAATGGTCAAAGGATATGCAAAGGCAATTTACAGATGAAGAGAACAAAGTAATCCATAGCCATATGAAAAAATGCTCTAAATCATTAATTATTAGAGAAATTCAAATTAAAGCTTCTCTGAGGTGCCACCTCACACCTCTCAGATTGGCCAATATGACCAGGAAGGATAATGATCATTGTTGGACAGGATGTGGGAAATCTGGGACACTATTACATTGTTGGTGGAGCTGTGAACTTATCCAACCGTTCTGGAGAACTATTTGGAACTATGCCCAAAGGGAAACAAAAATGTGCATACCCTTTGACTCAGCAATACCACTACTGGGTCTATACCCTGAAGAGATGAGGAAAAAGGGTAAAAACATTACTTGTACGAAAATATTCATAGCAGCCCTGTTTTTGGTGGCAAAGAATTGGAAATCCAACAAATGTCCTTCAATTGGGGAATGGCTTAGCAAACTGTGGTATATGTATGTCATGGAACACTATTGTTCTATTAGAAACCAGGAGGGACAGGATTTCAGGGAAACCTGGAGGGATTTGCATGAACTGATGCTGAATGAGATGGGTAGAACCAGAAAAACACTGTACACCCCAACAGCAACATGGGAGTGATATTCAACCTTGAAGGACTTGTTCATTCCGTCAGTGCAACAATCAGGAACAATTTTGGGCTGTCTGCAAAGGAGAGTACCATCTGTATCCAGATAAGGAGCTGTGGAGTTTGAACAAAGTGCAAGGACTATTCTTTTTAATTTAGAAAAAAAACAGATATCTTATTGTCTGATCTTGTTACCTCTTAGACTTCTCTTCTCTTTAAGGATATGATTTCTCTCTCATCACACCCAATTTGGATCAAGGTACAACATGGAAACAAAGTAAAGACTGACAGAGTGCTTTCTGTGAGGGGTGGGGGGAGGGGGAAGCAAGATTGGGTGAAAATTGTAAAACTCAAATAATATCTTTAATAAAAATTTAAAAAATATATAAATTGTCCAGATTAAATGAAGAGGAGATTAAATACCTAAACAACCCTATCTCAGAAAAAGAAATTCAACAAGCTATCATTGAACTCCCTAAGAAAAAATTTCCAGGGCCTGATGGATTCACAAGTGAATTCTACCAAACATTTAAGGAACAATTGGTTCCAATTCTATATAAACTCTTTGGAAAAATAGGGGAAGATGGAACTCTGCCTCTTTCTATGAAACCAATATGGTGTTGATACTCAAACCAGGAAGAGTTAAAACAGAGAAAGAAAATTATAGACCTATCTCCCTGATGAATATAGTTGCAAAAATCTTAAATAAAATCTTAGAAAACAATTACAAGAAGTTATCACTGGGATAATACATTGTGATCTAGTAGGATCTATCCCAGGAATGCAGGGTTGGTTCAATATTAGGAAAACTGTTAGTATACTCGATTATATCAACAACAAACCTAGCAGAAATTATATGATCATATCTATAGATGCTGAAAAAGCTTTTGACAAAATACAGTACCCATTCCTACTAAAAACACTAGAGAGTGTAGGAATAAATGGACTGTTCCTTAGAATAATAAGCAGTATCTATCTGAATCCATCAACAAGCATTATATTCAACAGTGACAGGCTAGAGGCATTCCCAGTAAGATCAGGGGTGAAACAAGGATGCCCATTATCACCACTACTATTCAATATCATATTAGAAATGTTAGTTTCAGCAATTAGAGAAGAAAAAGGAATTGAAGGAATTAGAATTGGGAAGGGAGAGACAAAACTCTCACTCTCTGCGATGGTATGATGTTATACCAAGAGATTCCCAAGAAATCATCCAAAAACTACTGGAATCAATTAACAATTTTAGCAAAGTCACAGGATATAAAATAAACCCTCATGAATCCTCAAGTTTTCTATATATGACTAGCAAGATACAGCAGGAAGAGCTTGAAAGAGATATCCCATTCAAAGTAATCTCAGACAACATAAAATAGCTGTGAGTCTATTTGCCAAGGCAGACTCAGCAATTTTTGAAAACAATTATAAAAGACTTCTTACAAAAATTAAAACAAATTTAAATAACTGGGCAAATATCAACTGCTCATGGATAGGTAGAGCTAATATAATAAAAATGACAATTCTACCAAAACTAAACAAAGCTTTTTAGTAGCCTACCAAACAAAATTCCAAAAAATAATTTAATGAGTTTGAAAAAGTTGTAAATAAATTCATATGAAGAAATAAAAAGTCAAGAATTTCCAGGAATTTAATGAAAATAAGTGTGAAAGAAGGCAACTTAGCTCTACCCAATGTAAAATTATATTATAAAGCATCAGTCATCAGAACTGTTTGGTATTGGCTAAGAAACAGAGTAGTGAACCCAGTGGAATAGATTAGGTGCAATAGCAGGAAACGGTTATAGTAACCTGCTGTTTGATAAACCCAAAGCATCCAGCTATTGGGATAAAAATTCTCTCTTTGATAAAAACTACTGGGAAAATTGGAAGTTAGTATAGAACAAGCTTAGATTAGACAAACAACTCACACCCTATACCAAGATAAGATCCAAATGGATACAGGATTTAGACATAAAAAACAATACTATAAGCAAATTAGAAGATCAAGGGCTAGTTTGCCTCTCAGATCTATGGAAAGAGGAGCAGTTTATGACTAAGGAAGAGATGGAGAACATCACTAAAAACAAACTAGATGATTTGGATTACATTAAATTTAAAAGCTTTTGCACAGATAAAAGAACTGTAACCAAGATCAAAAGAAATGTAGTAAAGTGGGAAACAATCTTTACAACTAACATTTCTGACAAATGACTCAGTTAGAAACTATACAGAGAACTGAGTCATACTAAAAAACAAAAGCCATTCCCCCGTTGACAAATGTCCAAAGGATATGCAAAGGCAATTTACAAATGAGGATCCAGTAATCCATAGTCATATGAAAAATTGCTCTAAATCATTACTTATTAGAGAAATGCAAATTAAAGCTTCTCTGAGGTACCATGTCACACCTCTCAGACTGGCCAATATGACCAGAAAGGATAACGAGCATTGTTGGAAGTGTTGTGGGAAATCTGGGACACTATTACACTGTTGGTGAAGCAGTGAACTCATCCAACCTTTCTGGACAAAAATTTGGAACTATGCCCAAAGGGCAACAAAAATTTGCATACCCTTTAATCCAGCAATACCACTACTGGCTCTATAGCCTGAAGAGATGATGAAAAGGAGTAAAAACATCACTTGTACAAAAATATTCATAGCAGCCCTACTTGTGGTGGCAGAAAATTGGAAATCAAGTAAATGTCCTTCAGTTGGGGAATGGCTTAGCAAACTGTGGTATATGTATGTCATGGAACACTATTGTTCTATTAGAAACCAGGAGGGACAGGATTTCAGGGAAACCTGGAGGGATTTGCGTGAACTGATGCTGAGTGAGATGGGCAGAACCAGAAAAATGCTGTACTCCCTAACAGCAACATGGGGGTGATGATCAACCTTGACAGACACACTCATTTCATCAGTGCAACAATCAGGGACAATTTGAGGCTGTCTACAATAGAGAGTACCATGTGTATCCAGATAAAGAACCATGAAGTTTGAACAAAGTTCAAGGACTATTTCCTTTAATTTATAAAGAAAAAAACTGATATCTTATTGTCTGATCTGGTTATCTCTTATACTTTATGTTTCTTCCTTAGGGATATGATTTCTCTCTCATCATACTTAATTTGCATCAATGTACAACATGGAAACAATGTAAAGACTGACAAATTGTTTTCTGTGGGGGAAGGGAAGTAAGATGGGGGAAAATTGTAAAACTCAAAATAAATAAAATTAATAAAAAAATAATAATTGTAATTGATGTTTCCCAATTTCCTACATTTCTTTTGATCTTGGTCACAGTGGTTTAATCTGTGCAAAATCTTTTTAATTTAATGTAATCAAAATCATCTAGTTTGTTTTTAATGATGTTCTCCATCTTTTCTTTTATCATAAACTGCTTCCCTTTCCATAGATCTGACAGGTATACTACTCCTTGATCTTCTAGTTTACTTATAATATTGTTTTTTATGTCTAAATCCTGTATCCATTTGAATCTTATCTTGGTATAGGGTGTGAGGTGTTAGGCTAATCTAAGTTTCTTCCATACTACCTTCCAATTTTCCCAGCAGTTTTTTAAACAAAGAGAGAGTTTTTATCCCAATAGGTGGCCTCTTTGTGTTTATCAAACAGCAGATTACTGTAATCGTTTCCTGTTACTGCACCTAGTCTATTGCACTGATCCACCACTCTATTTCTTAGCTAATACCAGACAGTTTTGATGATTGATATTTTATAATACAATTTTAGATCTGGTAAGGCTAAGCCACCTTCTTTTGCACTTTTTTTCATTAAATCCCTGGAAAAATTCTTGACTTTTTATTTCTCCATATGGATTTACTTACAATTTTTCTAGCTCATTAAAGTAATTTTTTTTTTTAGAATTTTGATTGGTAGGGCACTAATCAGGTAGTTTAGTTTTGGTAGATTTGTCATTTTTATTATATTATCTTGACCTATCCATGAGCAATTGATGTTTGCCCAGTTATTTAAATTTGATTTTATTTGTGTGAAAAGTATTTTATAATTATTTTCAAAAAAGTTTTTGAGTCTACCTTGGCAGATAGACTCCTGGGTATTTTATATTTTCTGAGGTTACTTTGAATGGAATTTCTCTTTCTAGCTCTTTCTGCTGCACTTTGCTAGTCATATATAGAAATGTTGAGGATTGATAAGGGTTTATTTTATATCATGCAACTTTGCTAAAGTTGTTAATTGTTTCCAGTAGTTTTTTGGACGATTTCTTGGTAACCTCTAGGTAGACCATCATGTCATCTGTGAAGAGTGAGAGTTTTATCTCTTCCTTCCCAATTCTAATTCCTTCAATTTCTTTTTCTTCTGTAATTGCTAAAGCTAACATTTCTAACACAGTAATGAATAGTAGTGATGATAATGGGCATCCTTGTTTCACCCTGGTCTTATTGGGAATGCCTTTAGCCTATCCCTGTTGCATATAATGCTTGTTGATGGCTTCAAATAGATACTGCTTACTATTCAAAGGAACAATCCATTTATTCCTACACACTCTAGTGTTTTTAGTAGGAATGGGTGCTGTATTTTGTCATATTTTTTCAGCATCAATTGATATAATCATAAGATTTCTGATAAGCTTGTTAGTGATACTGTTTTCCTGATATTGAACCAACCTTGTATTCCTGGGATAAATCCCACTTTATCATAGTGTATTATCTTAGTGAAAGCTTGCTGTAATTGTTTTGCTAAGATTTCATTTAAAATTTTTGCATCTATATTCATCAGGGGGATAGGTCTATAATTTTCTTTCCCTGCTTTAACTCTTCCTGGTTTAGTTATCAGCACCATATTGGTGTCATAGAAAGAGTTAGGCAGAGTTCTGTCTTCACCTATTTTTCCAAAGAGTTTATACAGAAATGGAACCAATTGTTCCTTAAATGTTTGATAGAATTCACTTGTGAATCCATCTGGCCCTAGAGATTTTTTCTTACGAAGTTCAATAATGGTTTGTTGAACTTCTTTTTCTGGGATAGGGTTATTTAGGTATTTAATTTCTTCTTCATTTAATCTGGGCAACTTATATTTTTGTAAATATTTGTCAATTTCATTTAGAGTGTCACATTTATTAGAAAACAGTTGGGCACAATAATTCTGAATTATTGTTTTAATTTCCTCCTCATTGGTGGTGAGTTCAACTTTTTCATTTATGATACTAGCAATCTGGTTTTCTTCTTTCTCTTTTTTACTCAAATTGACCAGAGGTTTATCAATTTTATTGTTTTTTTCATAAAACCAACTCGGTTTTATTTATTAGTTCAATAGTTTTCTTGCTTTCAATTTTATTAATTTCTCCTTTACTTTTTTTAAGTTTTTTTGTTAAGGCAAACGGGGCTAAGTGGCTTGCACAAGGCCACACATATAGGTAATTATTAAGTGTCTGAGACCAGATTTGAACCCAGTTACTCCTGACTCCAGGGCAGTGCTTTATCCACTACAACACCTAGCTGCCCCTCTCCTTTACTTTTTAGAATTTCTAATTTGGTATTTAATTGGACAGTTTTAATTTGTTCTTTCTCTAATTTTTTTAGTTGCATATTTAGTTCATTGATTTCCTATTTCTCTAATTTATTCATGTAAGTATTCAAAGATATAATGTATTCCCTGACTGCCACCTTCAGTGTATCCCATAGGTTTTAGTATGTCATTTCATTATTGTCATTATCTAGGATGAAGTAATTAATCCTTTCTATAATTTGTTGTTTGAGCCACTCATTCTTTAAAATGAGGTTTTTTAGTTTCCAATTAGTTTTAGGTCTTATATCTCCCTGGCCCAATATTGCATATGATTGCTATCTTCCCTGTTTGTATTGTATCCCCTACTTATCCATATTCCACAGTATTTTGTTTCTGAATAGCACCACCTTCAGTGTGCTTGCCGTCCTGTATCAATCCTCCTTCCCTTTCCTTTTCCCTTTCCATTTTCCCCTTCCTCCTTCCCTTTCTTCTGTTAGTTCTCCCTTTTCTCCCCCTTCCCATCCCCCTTCCACATTTCCCCTTTTAATACTTGAAAAGTAAGATAAGTTCTTAACTGAGTTCATGTAAGATAACTTTAAGCCAAGTCTGAGGAAAGGAAGATTCAGAGATGTATTCACTATTTCTACCTTTCTGCAATTGATCATTAGGTTTTTATCCCCTAGTACGTGGTCAATTTTTGTGTAAGTGCCATGCATATTCCTTTCTATCCCCATTCAGTTTCTTCCATAAGTTTATCATATCTAAGTTTTCTAAAAATCTATTTACTTCCTTAACTTCCTTCTTGTTTCTTTTATGATTAGATTAATCTAAATCTGAGGGTAGGAGGCTGAGGTCTCCCACTAGTAGAGTTTTTCTGTCTATGTATTCCTGTTGTTCTTTCAACTTCTCCTCTAAGAATTTGGATGCTATACCATTGGTACATACATATTTAGTATTGAAATTACTTTATTGTTTATGGTACCTTTTAGGAGGATATAGTTTCCTCCCTTATCTCTTTTAATGCTATATATTTTTGCAGCTGATTTGTTAGAGATAAGGATTGCAACCCCTGCTTTTTTCACTTCAGCAGAAGCAAAACATATTTTGCTCCAACCTTTTACTTTTACTCTATATATTTTTCTATTCTTCAAATGAGTTTCTAGTAAGCAGCATACTGTAGGATTCTGTTTTTAATATGCTCTGCTATTCACTTACATTTTAACAGAGAGTTCATCCAATTTACATTCAAAGTTATAATAACTAGCTCTTTATTACCCTCCATGCTATCTTCCCTGTTTGTTTTTTCCCCTTTCCCCTACTTATCCATATTCCACAGTATTTTGTTTCTGAATAGCACCACCTTCAGTGTGCTTGCCCTCCTATATCAATCCTCCTTCCCTTTTCTTTTCCCTTTCCGTTTTCCCCTTCCTCCTTCCTTTTCTTCTGTTAGTTCTCCCTTTTCTCCCCCTTCCCATCCCCCCTTCCCCCTTTTAATACTTGAAAAGTAAGATAAGTTCTTAACTGAGTGCATGTAAGATAACTTTAAGCCAAGTCTGAGGAAAGGAAGATTCAGGTGGTTCTAACCACCTCCTTTCTTACCCTCTATTGCAATACATCTTTTGTACCTCTTAATTTGACATGATTTACCCTCATTCAATCTCCTCCATCCTCCCATCTCCTTACTGTCCCCCTTTTTAAGGAGGTATTGTTTTTAAATCATTCTGTCTGGGTCACAGAAAAGTTATGAGTGTCCATCACTTCTGGCTAAGTATATTCTCTCTAACAGAGTTACAATTCTCGAGAGTTATTACAGTGTTTCTCCCAGGTTGGAATATAGACAGTTTCATCTTATTGGATAGTAGATTTTTTTCCTTTAATTTTTTTTACCTTTTCATGTGTCTCTTGAGCCTTCTGTTCGATGCCCAAATTTTCTATATAGCTTTGGTCTTTTTATCAGGAACTATTGGAAGTCTCCCATCTCATTAAATGTCCATCTTTTACCCTGGAAGAGCAGGCTCAGCTTTGTTGGATAATGGATTCTTGGCTGCATTCCAAGCTCCCTTGCTCTTTGGAATATCTATTCTAGGCCCTTTGATCCCTTAATGTTGAAGCAGCCAGGTCTTGAGCAAGCCTTACTGTGGCTCCTTGGTATTTAAATTGTTTTGGGCTGATTGCAGGATTTTCTCTTTTTTCTGATAGTTCTGGAATTTGGCCACAACATTCCTTGGTGTTTTCATTTTAGGATCTCTTTCCAGAAGGGATTGATATATTCTTTCAATAAAAATTTTGTCCTCTGGTTCCATGATATCAGGGCAGTTTTCCATCATTAAATCCTGTAATATTAAATACAGGCTTTTTTTTCTCTTCAATGTTTTCAGAAAGGATGATCATTCTCAGATTCTCCCATCTTGATCTGTTCTCAAGTTCAGTAGTTTTACTAATGAGGTATTTTACATTTTCTTCTATTTTTTGATGTTTTGGCTTTATTTAACAGAATCTTGTTTTCTCATGAAATCATTAGTTTCCACAGATTCCATTCCTTTTTTTAGAGAAGAACTTTCTTCATTTTTCTTTTCAAACTCCTTTTCCAATTGATCAATTCTATTTTTGAAGGAATTTTCCATTTGCCCATGTATAGTTTTGAGAATCACTTTCTTTTTGCGTTTTCCCAATTGAGGATATGAGAGAATTATTTTCTTTCTGCATTTGCCCAATTGGGGATCTGAGAGAATTATTCTCATTTTGTATTTGTCCAATTGTATTTTCCAAGGAGTTGTTTTCTTGTTGCAACAAGGTAAATTTCTCTTGAATTTCTTTCCCCAATTTTTCCAACTGGTTTTTAAACCCCTTCCTGATTTCTTCAAGGAAGTCTTTCTGGGCTGGAGACCAATTCATATTCTCCTCATAAGTGTTACCTTTCTCTTTGTTGAAATCTAATTCTTCTAAGTATTTCTCCATGGGTCCCCCTTTCCTCTGGCTTTTCTTCATTTTTCTAGGATCTTGTGTTGTGGAGGGGGTGGTTCTCAGAGGTTTGCTTTTGAAACCCTAGATGCTTTGTTCACTTGGCTTAGTAATTCCAAGGGTTGGACAGTAGGAGGTGTGGTTGCTTTCTCTGGAGTGATTAAAGCCCTCTCCCAATCCTGGAGCAAATGGAGGGGTGGGGAGAGAAGAGAGGCATCACATTTTGAGTTGACCTTGAACAATGGGTTGGGCCCTGGGGGATGAAGCCAGTCTCTGTAGTCCATACCTGAGCCTGAGGAGTTGGGGGTAGGGGGGCAGCTACCATTTGTTCCTGGAAGAATGCTTCACTGAAAGTATGGATTTCAGGCCCCACACAGAGCTGGATGATTTCCAGGCATGCAGACCTCCCCACCCCCAAAGACTCTGTGGCTAAAGTTTTTAAGCCTCTGTGGCTGAGGCCAGTCCTCTGACTTCCCCCAGATGTCATCCCTGCACTGGCCCTCTGGTCTGCACTCCCGGTTCACCCAAGGTCCCTTGAGACAGACTTGTTGGCAGGTGTTCTTCTCCTAGCTTCATTTTCTGGGTTTTGTCAATCAAGTTTCTAAGAGGCTTGTTTTATGTTATTTTTGAGAAGACACCAGGAGCACTTAACATAATGCCTGTCTTCTCTCCTACATCTTGACTCCAATTCCCTACTGCTATTTCTTTTGTACCTATTCAATTCCACTGATCAACCACTCTATTTCTTAGCCAATATCAGACAATTTTGATGATTGATGCTTTATCATATAATTTTAGATCTGGTAGGGATAAGTCACCTTCTTTTGCACTTTTTTTCATTAAATCCTTGGATATTCTTGTCTTTTTATTTCTCCATATAAATTTAATTACAATTTTTTCCTATCTCATTAAAGTAATTTTTTGGAAGGTTGATTGTTAAAGGTATTAAATAAGTACTTTAATTTAGGTAGAATTGTCATTTTTATTATATAGCTCAGCCTATCCATGAGCAGATGATATTTTCCCAGTTATTTGAATCTGATTTTATTTGTGTGAGAAGTGTTTTATGGTTGTTTTCATAGAGTTTCTGAATTTGTCTTGGCAGGTAGACTCCTAAATATTTTATATTGTCTGAAATTATGTTACATGGGATATTTGTTTCTAGCTCTTGCTGCTGTATGTTGCTAGTAATATATAGAAATGTTAATGCTTTATGAGTGTTTATTTTATATCCTCTGACTTTTCTAAAGTTGATAATTGTTTCTAATAGTTTTTAGATGATTTTTTAGTATTCTCTAGGTACACCATCATGTCATCTGCAAAGAGTGAGAGTTTTGTCTCTTCCTTCCCAATTCTAATTCCTTCAATTTCTTTTTCTTCTCTTCTTGCTGAAGATAACATTTCTAACACAGTATTGAATAATAGTAATGATAACAAACGTCCTTGTTTCACTGCTGATCTTAATGGGAATGGCTCTAGCTTATCCTCATTGCATACAATGCTTGCTGATGGATTCAGCTAGGTACTGCTAATCATACTAAGTAACAATCCATTTATTTCTAAATTCTCTAGTGTTTTTAGTAAGAATGGGTGCTGTATTTTGTCTAAGTCTTTTTCAGCACCTATTGATAAAATCATATGATTTCTGATAGGTTTGTTATTGATATAGTTAACTATACTAACAGTTTTCTTAATATTGAACCAACCCTGCATTCCTGGGATAAATCCTGCTTGGTCATATGTAGCATCCTAGTGATAACTTATTGTAATCATTTTTCTAACATTTTATTCAAGATTTGTGCATCTATATTCATTAGTGAGATAGGTCTATAATTTTCTTTCTCTATTTTGACTCTTCCTGGTTTAGCTATCAATACCATATTGGTGTCATAGAAAGAGGTAGGCAGATTTCCATCTTCCCTTATTTTTCCAAAGAGTATAGATAATTGGAACCAATTATTCCTTAAATGTTTGATATAATTCACTTGGGAATCCATCAGGTCCTGGAGATTTTTTCTTAGGGAGTTCCCTAATGGCTTGTTGAATTTCTTTTTATGAGATAGTGCTATTTAGGCATTTGATTTCCTCTTCATTTAACCTGGGCAACTTATATATTTGTAAATATTCATCCATTTTCACTTAGATTATCAAATTTATTGGCATACATTTGGGCAAAATAATTCTGAATTATTACTTTAATTTCCTCCTCATTCATGGTGAGTTCATTTATGATACTTTTTCAGTTATGATACTAACTATTTGGTTTTCTTCTTTCTTTTTTTAAATCAAATTAAATAGATATTTATCAATTTTAATGGTTTTTCATAAAACCAACTTTTGGTTTTATTTATCAGTTCAATAGTTTTCTTGCTTTCGATTTTATTAATTTCTTTAATTTTTAGAATTTCTAATTTTTGTATTTAATTGGGGGTTTTTAATTTGTTCTTTCCCTAAATTTTTAGTTTCATGATTGGTTCATCGATTTCCTCTTTCTCTAATTTATTCATGTAAACATTTAGAGATATAATATATCCCCTGGCAACTGCCTTGGCTGTATCCCATAAATCTTGGTATGTTGTCTTGTTATTGTCAATTTCTGGGATGAAATAATTAATTCTGTCTATAATTTGTTGTTTGAGCCACTCATTCTTTAAAATGAGGTTATTTAGTTTCCAATTAGTTTTAAGTCTATCTTTCCATGACCATTTATTGCATGTGATTTTTATTGCATTATGATCTGAGAAAATATATTCTCTATTTCTGCCTTTCTGCATTTGATTATAAGGTTTTTATGCCCTAGTACATTGTCATGTTTTGTGTAAGTTCCAGGTAAGAAGTATATTCCTTTCTGTCCCTATTCAACTTTCTCCAAAAGCCTATCATGTCTAGATTTTTCTAACATTCTATTTATCTCCTGAACTTCCTTTTTGTTTATTTTATGGTTATATTTATTTAAATCTAAGAGTGGGATGTTGAGGTCTCCCACTAGTAGAGTTTTGCTGTCTATGTCTTACTGTAGCTCATTCAACTTCTCCTCTAATAATTTGGATGCTATACCACTTGGTGCATACATATTTAGTATTGAATTTGCTTCATTATCTGTAGTATCCTTTAAGAGGATGTAGTTTCCTTCCTTATGTCTTTTAATGAGGTCTGTTTTTGTAGCTGTTTTGTCTGAGATACAGATTGCTATCCCAGCTTTTTTTCCACATTAGCTTAAGAAGTATATATTGCTTGAGCCTTTTACCTTTACTCTGTATGTATCTCTTTGTTTCAAATGAGTTTCTTCTAAGCATCATATTGTACGATTCTGGTTTTTAATCTACTCTGCTATTCACTTACACATTATGGCAAAGTTCATCCCATTCACATTCAAAGTTATAATTCTTTGCTGTCTTCTATATTATCTTCCCTCTGTTTGTGTTTTTCCCTTTTTTTAACTTTATCCATATTCCCCAGTATTTTTTTCTGAATAACTCTTCCTTCAGTGTGCTTGCCCCCTTATATCCAACTCCCCTTCCCTTTCTTTCCCCTTTCCCTTTTCCCCTTCTTCCCTCCTTTCCTTCAGTTAGTGCTTCTACTCCCTCCCCCTCCCCCCCCACTGCCTTCCTCTTCTAATATTTGAAGGGTAAGATAAGTTTCTTAACTTAGCTGATTGTGCATATGTTAACTTTGATCCAAATCTCATGAGAATGAGATTCAGGGGGTTCTCAAATCCTCTCTTTCCCCCTCTATTGCAATAGGACCTTTGTATCTCTTTATGTAATGTGATTCACCCCATTCAATCTCCTCCATCCTCCAATATCTTTACTGTCCCCCCCCTTTTTAAGGAGATATTGTTTTTAAATCATTCTATCAGAGTCATGGATAAGTCATGAGTGTCCATTACTTCTAGCTAAGTATATTCTCTCTAATAGAGTTTAATTCTCAAGAGTCATAAGAATCTGTCTCCCAAGTGCGGATATAGTCAATTTCATCTTATTGGATAGTAGTTTTTTTTTCTTTACCCCTTTTTCGTGTCTCAAGCAAATAAGGGATGTAGAGGGAAAATTGGAAAGCAAAATGAGAGCTATGAAGGAAAACCATGAAAACCAAGACAGCAGCTTGGTAGAGATACAAAAAAAGATATTGAAGAAAATAACATATTAAAAACCAGTCTAGGTCAAATAGAAAAAGCAATCCAAATGGTCAATAAGGAGAAGAATGCCTTAAAAACCAGAATCCACCAGATGGAAAAGGAGATAAAAAAAAGGTTCCTAAAGAAAATAACTTCTTCACATGCAGAATGGAGGTAAGGGAAGCTAATGATTTTGTGAGAAATTTACAAAACAATAAAACAAAACCAAAATAATGAAAAACTAAAAGAAAATCTAAAATATCTCATTGGAAAAACAACTGACCTGGAAAAACAGATCCAGAAAAGATAATTTAAAAATTATTGGTCTACCTGAAAGTCATGACCAGGAAAAGAGCCTACCTAGACTTCATTTTTCAAGAAATAATCCAGCAAAATTTCCCTGAGATCCTAGAAGCAGAGAGTAAAATAGAAATCGATGGAATCCACCAATCATTTTCTAAAAGAGATTGCCCCCCAAACAAAAATCCCAGGAATATTACAGTCAAATTTCAGAATTCTTAACTCAAAGAGAAAATATTACAAGCATCCAAAAAAGAAACAATTCAATTACCATGGTGCTACAGTCAGGATTACACAGGATTTAGCAATGTCTATATTAAAGGCTTGGAATATGATATACTGGAAGACAAAAGAGCTTGGATTATAACCAAGAATCAACTATCCAGCAAAACTGAACACTCTAATTCAGGGGAAAAGATGGACATTCAATGAAATAGGAGACTTTCAAACTTTCCTTTTGAAAGGACCAAAACTGAACAGAAAGTTTGATGTTCAAATTTGATCTAGGACTCAGGTGAAGCATAGAGAGCATGGATGGAAAAGGCAAGTTATGAGGGGATATAATGACATTGAACTGCTTATATTCCTGCTTGTGAATATGATGCTGAGAATTCACATAAACCTTCTCATTTATTAGAGCAGTTAGAAAGAGCATATATAGACAAGGCACAGGAGGGAGCTGAATATAAATGTATAATATATTGTAAAGATGGAGTCAATGGGTTAAAAAAAGGAATGTACTGAGAGAAATAGAAAGGAGGGATAGAATGTACTAAGATATTTCATGTAAAAGAATAGAGCATAAGCTTTTGCAGTGCAGTGGAAGGGGTGGTGGTGAGGGGGAATGAGTGAGCTTTCATTTTCAGCAGGAATGGTTCAGAGAGGAAATAACATATACACTTAATAGGGTATAGAAATCTATCTTACCCAAGAGGAAAAAGGAAAGAGATGAGAGAAAGGGGGTGGGGGAGGGGTGGTGTAGGTGATAGAAGAGAGGGAAAGCAATGGAAGAGGGTAGTCAGATATAACATACTTTTGAAGCAGGACAGGGTGAATGGAGATAGATAATAGAATAAATAGGAAAGGGAAGAAAAAGAATGAAGGGAAATACCAGTTAATAGCAACTGTGGGAAAAAATATTGAAGTAACTTCTCTGATGGACTTATGATAAAGAACACAACCCAACCCCAGAGACAGAGGTGATGGTATCTGAATGCATCTGAAGTACATATTTTTTTCCTTTCACTTAATTTTTCTTTTTCTTTTCTTTAATTTATTTAGTTATTCTTATTTTGTACAATTATGTTTTTTATACATTACTAAAATATTCTTGTTTAAGAGTAAGCATAATACCCCCTCCCCCCAAGAAAATACAGACCCACGTAAGTGATAAAGTAAAGGGGAGAGAAAAAAATTAAAATAAAAATTAAAAATTATTAATAATAATAATTGTAGGCATGGCCAGGTGGCGCAGTAGACAGAGCAGCGACCCTGGAGCCAAGAGCACCCGAGCCCAAATCTGTCCCCAGACACCCAACAATCACCCAGCTGTGTGACCCCATGCAATCCACCCCAACCCCATTGCCCTACAAAAACCAAAAAAAAAAGACCCAAAATAAAATAAAAAGTAATTATAATAATAATAATAGTAGTAGGAGCAGCTGGGTGGCACTCAGATCACTGGTCCTTGAACCAGGAGCACCCAGGTCCAAATCCGGCCTCAGACACCCAACAATCACCTAGCTGTGCAGCCCCAGGCAGGCCACCCAGTCCCATTTGCCCTGCAACACCCCTCAGAAAATAATAACAATTAAAAATGTGCTTAAGTCTGTGTTCCAACAGCAGCAGCTCTGTTGCAGGTGGATCACATTCTTTAGGAAAACTCCATCACAAAAGTTACTTCCATATTTTTCCACTGCTGCCATTGCTGTTCACAACTCCCTTCATTCATACTCCTCTACTACCATGAACTATATTTTCTCTCTCCTTTCACTCTGTCTCTGCCATAGGGTAGTTGAGTGGTGCAGCAAAAAGATCCCCAGCCCTGGGGCCAAGAGGCGCTGAACTCACATACTACCCCTTACCCAGCATCCACCTGGCTCTATGGTCCCAAACAGGCCACCCAATCCCAGCCCCTTGCAATAAGTAAAAAAGAAACTGTGTTATATCTGACCACTCTCCCCCCAGGTCCATCCTCTCCTCCATGACTCACATCCCCCCCTTCACCCTCTCCGCCCCCCTCTCCTTCTTACTACATATGTCTATACCTCATTGAGTATATATGCTGTTTCCTCTCTTAGCCACCTCTGATGAGGGCAAAGACTCCCTCATTCCCCCTTGCCTCCCCCCCTTCCACATCATTGTAATAGCTCATTGTAATAAAGAAAATTCTTATTATATGAAATATCTTAGCCTATTCCTCCTCTCCTTTTTCTTTCTCCCATTACATTTCCCTTTTTTTCTATTGACTCCATTTTTATACCACAATATATCTTCAAATTCAGTTTTCTCCTGTGCTTCATCTATAAAAGCTCCTTCTACCTGCTCTATTAAATGAGAAGGTTCATATGAGTATTACCAGTATCATTTTTCTATACAGGAATACATGTAGTTCATCATAATTAAGTCGCTCATATTTTCCTCTTCTCCTCCACTCTCTATGCTTCACCTGAGTCCTGTATTTGAAGATCAAACCTTCTGTTCAGCTCTGGCCATTCCAACAGGAACATTTGAAATTCTCTTGGTTCATTGAAAGTCCATCTTTTTCCCTGGAAGAGAACATTCAGTTTTTCTGGGTAGTTGATTCTCAGTTGCATTCTAACCTTTTTTGCCTTCCAGAATATTATATTCCAAGCCCTACGAGCTTTTAATGTAGTTGCTGCTAAGTCCTGTGTGATCTTGACTGCAGCTCCACGATATTTGAGTTGTGTCCTTCTGGCTGCTTGTACTATTTTCTCTTTGACTTGGGAGTTTTGGAACTTGGCTATAATATTCCTGGGGGTTGTTTTTGGGGGGGGGATTTCTTTCTCTGGGAGATCAGTGGATTCTCTCCATTTTGATTTTGCCCTCTGCTTCTAGGATGTCAGGGCAATTTTCCTGTAATAATTCTTTGAAAATGATGTCAAGGCTCTTTTCCTGGTCATGACTTTCAGGTATTCCAATAATTTTTAAATTATCTTTCCTAAATCTGTTTTCCATATCAGTTGTTTTTTCAATGAGATGTTTCACATTTTCTTCTAACTTTTCATTCTTTTGGTTTTGAAGTATTGAATCCTGATTTCTCATAAAATCAGCAATCTCCCTGAGTTCTATTCTGTCTGAAGGATTTGTTTTCCTCAGAGAGCTTTCATATCTCCTTTTCAATATGGCCAATTCTGCTTTGTAAAGCATGCTTCTCCTCAGTAACTTTTGAACTGTTTTATCCATTTGACCTATGCTGGTTTTTAATATGCTATTTTCCTCAGCATTTTTTGGCATCTCCTTGACTAAGCTGCTGACTTCATTTTCATGTTTTTCCTGAATCTTTCTCATTTCTTTTCCCAAATTTTCATCTATCTCCCTCACTTGATTTTTGAAGTCTTTTTTGAGCTCTGTCATGGCCTGAGCCCAATTTCTGTTTTTCTTGGAGTCTTTAGATGTAGGAGCTTGTACCTCCTCATATTCAGATTGAGTGTTTTGATCTTTCTTGGGATCATAGGCAAAGTATTTCTCAATGGTGTTCCTCTTTTTTCTCTGCTTACTCATTTTCGGCCTGAGCCTGGTTTTGTGGTGCTTCCTGAGCTTTTGGGACAGAGGACAGAGCTCGGCAGTCTCTCTCTGCTCCCTACCTAGGCTCAGCTGGCTCATGCCCTGGGGGCTCCTGCTTACCGGCTTCTGCTTCCTGTTCCTGGATCTGGGCTGCCCCAACCATGGTGCTCTCTGTGTGCCTTGAAGGCTGGGCTTTGTGTGCTCACTCTGGCAGAGGTCCCCCATCCCTGCTGTTCCCTCAAGTTGTGCTTGGTGCTCCCTGGAGTGTAGATCAGGAAACTGCCCCCGCTGCTGTGAGCCACAGCTCCCAGCACTCTGGGGCTGCCTCTGGGAGGCTGAAGTTCTTTCGCTCTGGCAGGCCACCCCTCTGGTGTGCCACCCCTCCGATCCCATGGAGCTGAGCCTTTCTGCTCTTTTCCATGTTATCTTGGATTGGAGAATTGCCTCACTATATCCCTCTGTGGGTTCTGACTCTTGAAAATGTAATTAGAGTCCTTAGTTTATAAGTTTTGCTCCAGAGCAACTGAGAGAAAGTCCTCTCCTGTCACCATCTTGGCTTCACCCCCAAGAACAACCTCACTTAATTTTTCTTGAGGTTTCTCTGTCTTTTTTGAGGTCGGGGGGGGGGCATTTTTACTTTCACGATAGGATTATTGTAGTAATGTTAAAATAAATGAATGAATCACTTTAAAAAATACTAACCAAAAAACCAAGAGACAAATACTGATCATACCTGTTGACCCAGCAATAACAATGCCAGGCTTATGTCCAGAAAAAAAATCATTAAAATGGGAAAAAGTTCCATTCATAAGTAGCAAAGAATTGGAAATTAAGGGTATATCCATCAATCAGGGGTTGGCTGAACAAGTTATGGTATATGAACATTATGGATTACTATTGTTCTATAAGAAACCATGAATGGGAAAACTCTAGAGAAGTCTGGAGTTAATTATAGAACTATTGCTTAGTGAAGGGACCAGAACCAAGAGAACATTGTACACATTAACAACAGCATTGTTTGTTGATTACTTTTGAAGAATACAATTCCTCTCTCAGTCCAGAGACCTAAGACACCTTGCAAGGTTATAAACAATGTTATCCTGTTATAAACAATACTACACACATTCAGAGGAAAACAAAACAAATCAAAACAAAATAAAGAAGAACCTATACAATCTGAATGAAAAACTATGTTCACTTTTTAAAAATTTCTTTTGTGTTTTTCTTTCCTATCTCATGGTTTTCTTTCTTTCTTTTTCCTTAGTCCTAATTCCTCATACAGAAAATGACTATTCTGTAGACATGTTAAACACAAATGTTTATTACAACATTCAGCACTGAGGTGAGAGGGGTGGGAAGGGAGAATTCTTATTCATATATATAAATTCATGTATATAAATACTGAAAAATTTTCATACCATGTAATTAGAAAAATAAAATATCAATTTGGAATATGAAAAAAATAAAATTGGGGTGAAGCAAAGATATCTGCCATCACTACCATTATTCAGTATTGTACTTGAAATGCTAGCTATAGTAGTAAAATAAAAAGAAATTGAAGGAATACAAATAAGCATTAGTGCAATATAATATCAGTCTTTGCAGATGATATGAAGGTAGCCTCAGATAACTCAAAAGAATCAACTTAAAAAACTAGTTGAAATAATTAACAACTTCAACAAAGTTGTAGGATATAAAATGTTTTGTTTGTTGTTTCTCCTTCCTTCTCAGAGAAGACCATGACATTAGGGAGATGATGCCTTGACAAATGGATGAGTTAGGGCAGCACTGTACAAAATTAGCAGCCTCACTTCCTTCTTCAGAGCCATCTGGGTCCAGTGGCCAGAAATAGTTCAGAATGACTAAGATGGCTCTGCAAGCAGCTATTTACAATCACTCTAGGTCATCAGGGTCCAACAATGACCAAATTCGGCTTATGCTGGAATCTTTTGTTGGTCAATTAATGGGAGCCAGAATGATTTGAGTTTAAGGCACAAGTCAGTCAGAAGATGAAGTGTCTTGAATGAGGAATAGTAAGGAGACCAGTATGACTGTATGACAAAGAATAAGATATAAGAAAACTAGAGAGATAGGAGATGGGCTGGTCCTTGTAATTCCCAGTATAAAGATAAATCGACACAAATCATCAACATTTCTATATACTATCAAAAAAAGTAGGAAGAGGTAGAGAAATTTCATTTAAAATAATTGCAGACAATATACAATATTTGAAAAGACTACCTGCCTTGGGAGACAAAACATTCTTCACACAAATAAAGGAAGATATAAACAATTAAAGAAATATTGTTTATGAGAACATCAAGCAATATAATAAAAATGATAATTCTACTTAAACTAATTTACTTATTCAGTGCCATACCAATCATACTACCAAAATATTATTTTATTCAGCTAGGAAAAAATAATAAAATTCATTTGAAAGAAAAAAATGATCAAGTATGTTAAGGAAATCAATGCAAAAATGTGAAAGAAAGCAGACTAGCAATTCCAGGTTTCAAATTATGTTACAAAGCAATAACCATTAAAGAAACTCACTATTCCAGTATTAGCTAACAAATAAAAGGGTGAATCAGTGGAATAGATGAGGTACACTGCAAATGACCATAGTCATCTAGTATTTGATAAAACCAAAGATCTAGGATTTTGGGATAAGACAACAAAAATTGTTAGAAAAACTAGAAAGCAGTTTGCAAAAACTAGGTATATCTTGGGGCAGCTAGGTGGCACAGTGGATAGAGCACTGGCCCTGGAGTCAGGAGTACCTGAGTTCAAACCTGGCCTAATAATTACCTAGCTATGTGGTCTTGGGCAAGCCACTTAACCCCATTTCCCTTGCAAAAACCTAAAAAAAAACCCAACTAGGTATACCAAGAGAAGGTCAAAATGGTTAAATAATTTAGACATGAAGGGTGAGTTCATAAGTAAATTAGGGAAGCACAGAAAAATATGCCTGTCAGATCTATGAATATGGGGAGTGTTTATGAGCAAGCTAAAGATAGACAGGATCATAGAAAGTAAAATAATAATTTTGATTAGAGGAAATTAAAATGTTTTATAAAAATAAAATTAATACAGTCAAAATTAAAAGGAAAATCTAAAACTGGGAAACTTTTTATAGCAAATTTCTCTAATAAAGGCTTCTGTTCTTAAATATATAGAGAACTGAGTCAAATATATAAAACAAAGATCCATTCCCTAGTTGATAAATGGCCAAAGCATATAAATAAGTAGTTTACAGAAGATGAAATTGAGGCTATCAGTAGTCACATGAAAAGATGCCCTAAATGATTACTGATTAAAGAAATACAAACTAAAACAACTCTGGGATGCCACTTCATACCTATCAGATTGACTAATATGAGAGAAAAGGAAAATGAGAAATACTAGAGTGGAAAAATAAGAACATTGATGGCCAACTAATCATAGTGGAATTGTAAATTAGTCCAGCCATTCAGGAGGACAATTTGCTAAACTGCAAACTTTTTGCTCAAGCAAAACCTCTATTAGGTCTGTTTTTTAAACAGGAGGAAGGAAAAGAGGGAAGGAAGAGAGAGAGAGAGAGAGAGAGAGAGAGAGAGAGAGAGAGAGAGAGAGAGAGAGAGAGAGAGAGGTGTAATTGTACAAAATTATTTAAAGTAACTCTTTTTACATTAGCAAAGATAATTAACTACTCTGATTAAGATAATGATTCAATACAATTCCACAGGACCATTATGAGAAATGCTATCCATCTCCAGGGAGAGAACTGGTGAACTTGGAATGCAGATTGAAGCACATTTTTTTTGAAACTTTATTTTTATTGCTTAATTTTTTTGTTTATGTTTTCATTTACACTGAGGCTAATGTGGAAATATGATTTGCATGACTTCACATGTCTAATCAAATTGCTGTCTTCTCAAAGATAGAGGGGAGAATTTCAAAATCAAAATTTCTAAATGTTGCTATTTTTTATATTTGGGAAATGTTTAACAAAATAAATAAGATTTGTTTTTAAAAACAAAAGGGGAAAAAGACTCTCTATGTGAGGAGTTTTTAATTTTTTTTACTATTTGTCATTGGTCACTGTGGAAGTTCAATAAAATTTGTGGGCCCCTTCCCAAAATAATATTTTAAATTTTGAATTAATTTTAAAATAATTTTTAAAAATTTAAATTAATTAAATTACATAGGAATACAAATGAAGTCAATTATATCAAAATTATTATCAAAATATTTTTGAAACAAGTTCAAGGACCCCAGGTTAAACATTGTTCTCTTTTATTCTTCCATTTCAATATTAAAACTACCTATACAGTAAACCTACTCCCTATGTGGGATTAGAGGCTATATACTAGATATTTCATTACTTCAAGCCTTCATCCCTCTCAGAAAAAAGGAAAACCTACCCACCATATATCAGTCACCCATCTATCTTACTTAAAAATTAATAGGTAGGTTTATTTAAGCAATGTTGGTAGAGTACTTTGAACTCCTCAGGGTAAAAATAACTATAGATGAAGGCCATCCATATTCCAGGTAAAAGCATTATTATAAGGAATTTTTTAATATACCTAACTGAACATATAAATTGTTGATCGATAGTCTGATATATGCCACCTGGAAAATGGCCCTCAGCATTTAGATTTCCTTTTTTTTCTCAAGTTCATGTAAAATTGACATCTCCAACCCATCTTCCCCTTTCCCAAGGACACACAGCTGGTCTAGCAGGGAAGCAATTGGAAAAGTGAATGGGAGTGGTTCATTTTATCCAGTACTGACTGATTGCAGTTAAACAGTTTCCAATATTATTTTCCAAGGAAGCATCCAGCCAACATTTTTATTGGACCCATGCCCAGATGTGCTCCATTAATTCAGGAAACTACCTTTGTTGGAGAGCTTCAGGCATTATTACCCATGAACCCTGCAGAGCACAAATCTATATCTAGAAACTGAGAATTTTTTTTACTAGATATGACTTTAAAGAAGCATGATATGCAATTTCTTCAAAAGAAAGTAGACAACATGAGATCCCTTTAACTGTCTTAGCCTTCTGAATTTAATTGAGTATATCATCTTTCTTCTATATATATAATTTGTATATATTATATATAATTCTTCTACATATAATATTGAAAAATATCTGGTTCATAGTCACACTAACTACATCATAAAGAATTGAAAATGACATGTGCTGCTCAAATCTATAATGAATTTCTTTCTAATAAAATTGACATAATTTGTTCTTTTCCTTTCAATTTTATCTTACTCTGTTATGAATTTATTTTCAAATTTATAAACCATTTTTGTATTTGTGTACATTGTGTGAAGTTACATAACAAGGACAACCTATTTCAAAACTAATACATTATAAGCATTGGCATAATAAATAAAGTTGTTGTCATAATCAAATACATTTGTCTTTTCCCAATAAATCATCAATAACTTCAAATGTCAGTTACACACTATCCCATATTTTGTTTTTGGTTTAGTTTCCAACACCAAATAATTTACTTAGTAGTACTATTTTTCATATTCAACTGATATTTTGGATTTAGATAAAGTTCCCTGAGAATCCTTTAGAAATAATTTTCATTCTAAAATAAGATATTTCAAGTAGAAACACTCTCAAGCATAAATGTCTTAAACAATATTTTGAATTGAGACAGAGGAACTTTTCAAGTCTTCCAATATCCTCAAAGTTGTGCTTAAAAAAGCATGACACATCAATCTATTCTTAGTCATTTATACTGGTTCCCCAAACCCAATCTTCTACTTTTATTGTCTTAATTGTAGGTAATATGCCCATAATTACCTCCTTCTATATTCTCATTCATATACTAATTAATCCTACTCCTCCCTGGACCCACTCCTAATTAAGTTCACCTCTCTCCTAGCACATTTCACTATACCTTTTATAATCACCAGCCTATAATAAACATCTTAACAAAATTTGTCTTTCCCAGAGCTTATCACAGAGTAGGCTTTCAAAAACTATTTATTGAATATATGTAATTCATTGAATATATGTAATATGAGATTTAATTAAGTTTACAGAACTTATCATAATGTTCTTTACAAAGTAGGCTTTTGAAAATTATTTGTTAAATATATGTACTAAACTGAATACATGTAATATGTTGAATATATAAGAGATTTAACTAATAAAGTAAGACTGGTAAAAGAGAAATAAGACCCTTTTTATGAAAGGAGAATCACAATATATTATGAGACCCAGTAGAGAACAATAGCTTAGGATTCTGCAAGTTAGGAATCTTATGCTAGAGAAACAATGTTAAGTAGAATGTCAGGTTAGCACACAGAGGCTCTCGCTCTCTCTCTCTGTCTCTGTCTCTCTCTCTGTCTCTCTGTCTCTCTGTCTCTCTCTCTGTCTCTCTCTCTCTGTCTTTCTCTCTCTCTCTCTGTCTCTCTCTGTCACAGTCTCTCTCTCTCTCTCTCTCTCTGTGTCTGTCTCTGTCTTGTGAAGTTTTGCAAAGTGCTTTATATATACATCCTCATTTGATCTTCACAACAATCCTGTAAAGTAGGTGCTATCATTACACTCATTTTACCAATGAGATTACTGCAGTAGAGAAAGATTAAGTGACTTGCTCAGGATCACACAGGCAATAAGCATAGAGGCAGGATTTGAACTCAGTTCTTCTTCACTCCAGGTGAAATGTTTAATGCATTTACTACCTAGCTACAATATGAATACAAAAATCATCAGGTTTATGATCCTCTATGAACAAAAGTAAGAGTTGGACTAGAAGGCAATAGAGTAAGAAGCCATTTACAACTGTTGCAGAGAAGTGGAATTATTTTCTATAAATGATTTACCTCTATTAATTGCTAAACACCTCCAACTAGTGGGATGGATAATTTCACTCCAAAAGAAGTATTCATAAGAAGCAGAAAATTCTAGAGCTCAAGAGGGCATCTATTCTATTTTCCTTCATTCAGACAAACTGTACTTACATCACCTAAAAGAAAGGAAAAAGTAACATTCAGCAGAAAGGCATTTCAACTTCTTTAAGAAATGCATTCTGACATTTTACAACACTCCTTGTATATAACTTTTTTCCATCTTAAATCTCTCATACTGCAATTTAAACACATTTCTCACTCTTCTTCAATGATGGAGAGCTGCTCTGTATAGATGAAAATGCCCTCTATCTCATCTTCATTACACAAGAAAATCAATGGACAAACTTTCTTCCAGCGTTTATACTCATGTGACATTATTGGTTTTGTATAATGTTCACAAAGGATTCCATCAAATGAAAAATTTGTCTTTGACGTCACAGTAATACAGATTTAGAATTGATAGTTACCTTTAAGGTCATTTTCACCAGTTTCGTAATTTTACAGTTCAGGAATTGAGTTCTAGAAGAGAGGAAATGACACTGATCCAAGGTAAAAAATGGCTTAGCAGAGATTCAAACCCAAGTCTTCTGACCCCATCCCATATTCAATGTATGACTACTAATTGCTGTGCCCTGTTGACTGCATGACATTTTTGTTTCATGGAGTAGTCCTCCATGAGGCAGGGATAATATTTATTTTGTATACTACATAGAATCATCCATTCATTCAATCCATTCAGGCTGTCTGTCAGACAGGTGTTGCACATTTGTTAAGTGCCTACCATATGCTAGCATCATTGGAGCCCAGTGGCAAGATATAGGTCAGGAAGACTGGAAATGGTCCTGAATGCAATAGAAGACCTTGGCGTTTTTAAGCTATTTTATTTTATTCTATTTTTCCTAAATTAACACCCATTCAGTAAGTAAAGGCTAGATAAGAATTGAGGCAAAAATTGGTCTAGTTTGCCCTCACAAAAGAATAATTCCAGGAGAACTTCAGAGTTTCTTAACAGAACAAAAACAATTGCTATTTACAGCTAAATCCTGGGATACCAAAAGAGTCAAAAGAAAATCCTTGTCCTCAAGGAGCTCACAATCTAATGCAAGACAATAGAATAATTAAAGATAATAAATGATGAAAGTATAAGTACATAAAGCATACAGTGAACAGTCTCTGTTTCTGATAAAACAATGTTGATTATGGCTGAATTGAGATGATTTCTGCTCTAATTCTTCTCTAATAATTCAACCTTCATTAAAATAAAAAATCTATAATTTGGTTTTGAAATTTGTCCATGGAGGGGCAGCTAGGTGGTAAAGCAGATAGAGCACCATCCCTGAAGTGAGGAAGACCTGAGTTCAAATCCAGCCTCAGATACTTAATACTTACTTAGCTATGTGACCTTGGGCTATTCACTTAACCCACTGCCTTGCAAAACTCTGAAAAAAATGTCCTTGGAAATTGCACGTACAGATCCTAATTAGGTCTTTTTGTGATTACAAAATACATTTTATTGACATCTTTTGAGGGTCTATTTTTTACATCTCCAAAATTCAATATCTACTTCTTTTTTTTTTAGGTTTTTGCAAGGCAAACAGGGTTAAGTGGCTTGCCCAAGGCCACACAGCTAGGTAATTATTAAGTGTCTGGGACCGGATTTGAACCCAGGTACCCCTGACTCCAAGGCCGGTGCTTTATCCACTACGCCACCTAGCCATCCCCAATATCTACTTCTAATAGTGCAAAAACAAGCTTGAATAGATACATTCATGATAGTTTGGGGGCCATAATTGCTACCTCTGCCTCTTATATATTTTAAAGGAATAACAACATGATAAATTTACAGTTTCATGTACAATCATCTTTTTTACTATACTACATATATTAGAGAAATGCTTGCTTTATTCTATAACTCAAAAATAAAATAAATTTTAAAAGATAGTTTGCAGAAGAACATTGCACACAGTAACAACACTATGTAATGATCAGTAATAGTAGAATATCTCTTCTCAGAAAAATGATCAAAGACAATTCGAAAAGACTCATGACAAAAAATGCTATCCAAATGCTTAGGGAAAATACTATGGAGCCTGAATGCAGAGTGAAGCATAGTGTTTCCACGTTTTGGAGTCTATTTTTTCTTTCTTATGGTTTTTTCCCTTTTTGTTCTGATTCTTCTTTCACAACATGACTCGTAGAAATATGTTTGACATGATTCTAAAATATAATCTATATCAGGTTTCCCATTGTTTGAAAAATGGCTGAATAAATTGTAGTATATGATTGAGATGAAATGCTGAATTATTATGGAAAATGACGAACAGGATGCTCTCAGTAAAAAAAAACCTTACATAAGTAGATGCAATAAGAAATGTTTTGTATACAGAGTAACAGCAATATTACAATATGATCAGCTGTGAATGATTATTTTTTTCTTAGCAATGCTGTGACTCAAGAGAATTCTAAAAGCTTTATGATAAAGAATACTATTCATCCCAAAAACAGAGTTAAAGTTTATAGTGTTTGAATATAGATTGAAGTATTTTTTTCATTTTATTTTACTTGGGGTTTTTCTTTGGGGGGGCATGTTTACTTTTACAACAGTAATATTGTGTAAAATTTTTCATGACTACACTTTTTTTACCTATATCAAGTTTCTCAATATTGGAGAGTGGTGTGGGATAAAGGGAGAGATTTTGGAAAACAAGGTTTTGGAAGTGAATGTTGAAACTTGCATTGGCATATAACTGGGGGGGGTTAAATTAAGTTAAATTAAATTAAATTTATTTTTAAAAAGTTATGGTTCCAGGGCAGCTAGGCAGCACAGTGGTTAGAGCACCAGCCCTGGAGTCAGGAGGACCTGAGTTCTATTCCAGCCTCTGACTCTTAATAATTACCTAGCTGTGTGACCTTGGACAAGTTACTTAACACCATTGCCTAGCAAAAAAAAATAAGTGTTGTTCCTTGCCCTTGGTAAAGTTCTCTATATCCCATGTGTCAGGGAGGCACCAGTCTACCTGACCAACTCTGTATACAGGCAAAAAACACAAATAAATAAAATTTTGATTCAACTGCTTGTGCTGTTGAAAGTAACTAATTCTGTCTTTTATGATGTCAAAGTGATGTCTTGTACATCAGGACTGGCAGGTGGAGAATTAAAAAAGGGAGGAAGGGAGAGAGATAAAAGAAGGAACTATAAAAGCACTAGTAAGTAAAGATTAAAAAAATCCTTTTATATTCTAACCATCAAAATAATAAGAATAATAATGTATTTTAATCAACCACCTATATAAAAATGCTAGCATGCTATCATAAGGTCAGTTCATTCTTGTCTGCATCTGAACTATGGAACTTTCTATTGACTCAGAAAGATAACTTACATGCTTTAAAAAGGCAATTGATTAATCCAGTGGAAAAAAATGCCCAAGAAATTTATATTTTCACTACATTTACACATACATATTTAACTTTTTCCTTAAAATATTCAAATATTTTACTTATAGTATTAATAACAATTAACATTTATGTAATGCTTTAAGATTTACAAAGGACTTGTAAAGGTCTTTATTTCATTTGATCATTACAGCGACTCTAGTAGTAGATGCAGTTATTCCCATTTCGCAATGAGGAAATCAAGATTGAGGTTAAATTCCTTTCTTAGGATCACACAGCTAAAATGTGACAAGTCTTTTTTTTAACTTTCATACTGTTGATCTCAATCTTAGTTCTACAACCACTGTACCATCTAGTTTATTAAAACGCGAAACCTTTAGTTATTTGTCATTTGGGAGAGCAGGAGAGGAGAGAGAAGAAAGAAAAATGTGGAAATGCCCTTATTATATGTCATTCACTGCTACTTTACAAATATTGTCTCATTTGATTCTCATAATAACCACTTGAGGGTTTATTATTATCATCCCCATTTGAGGCAAACAGCGGTTAATTGACTTGCCCAGGACCACACAATTGCTACATTCTGAGGTCAGATTTGTTCTTGTACTTGAATTTTCCTGATTCCAGACCAAGAGCTATATCCACTATACCACCAATTGCTTCATTAACTTTGAATAGTTTTATATGTCATAGAACCAGAGGGCTAGATGAAACCTCAAAAAAAATCTGTCTTTTTTCTTGCTATTGGAAAAGATTGTGTTCATTCAAATCATCAAAGAAAACTATTAATGGATTAATAATTTCTGCAAAAGACAATTGTCTAGTCTTCCATAGAAATGTATTCTATCTTCTAATGACTGATAATCAGGAAGGTCTTCTTCATACTTAACCTTATTCTTAGGAAAATACATGATTTTATGATTCATAAAAGAAATCTATAATTATTTAAAAGAAGGCATACACACACACACACACACACACACACACACACACACATATATATATATCAAAGTCTCACTCATACACATATATCCAATTAACCAGAGTATCTCTACTCCTCACCAAAATTAGATAAATCAACTCTCTGTTGTAATATTTTCCCAATTGCTTCTATCCAACTTTATGTCTCAAAATAGCCTAATTATATGAGTAAATATTGCACTACTGAAATGGTTTCCATTTAGTTGTTCAGGAACCCCTTGAGGTTTCATAAAGTTGATCCAAGGGGTCTGAAAATTATTTGCTAGCACCTTAAGGAGTAAATGATTACAGAATATCATGAGCAGTATATTAAATTTCTCTAGGCATTCATAATACTGTTGTTCTTGTTGAAAAGGTTTCATAGAATAACAGCTTTTAAAAAAGTTGGGAACCACTATGCTCCTGAGCTTCAGCTCATTGTTATCTTTATACTATTGCTATCAGACTATATCTAATATGGAATTATACAATTTTTCATTCTTTTGGATGGTATCTTATGACCCAATACCTTTGATACTTTATGGGGCATCTTTAAAGTAGAGTTTTAAACAAACAAGTAAAGGAGATACAAAAATCATGAGAAAAAATGAAAACCACCTTTGATGTTTCCAATTGGTCTATATTAAGATGATGATGATTGGTTCAGAGATTTTAGATCCTCAGTGATTCTGAATAGTTATCAAGTTCATACCACATGAGGAAATAAGGTGCATATTATTTGTCATAAACCATTTTGGTGGAGATGTTAATATGATATAAAATTAATTGTAAGTATATATATATGTCTGTGTGTGTGTGTGTGTGTGTGTGTGTGTGTGTGTGTGTGTGTGTGTGTATCCTTTTGAGGACCTAGTATATTTATTGAGAACAGATACCCAATAATTAACTGTTGACTCATTGACAAGAAGGAAATATAACACATTGACTAAAGGACTATGTGGGAGACTTTGTTTTGTTTTCCCAAGGAAAGCTTTGATAATTTTAAAGAGAGTAGGAGAATTCTGCTCTCTTTAGAGATGTAATACAGGACTAGATTATATAAATGGAGAAATTTTGTGCTATGGATTAGTTCATTTACCTTGGCAGAGATTAATGCATGCTTGCCAGAGCTAGTTCAGTTAAGAAAGTATGGGAGAGATGAGGTCTCAAGTCTCTGAAACCTTGACAGTATACCAACACTGTGCCAAGACACAGAATTGGTTTCATTGGAATTGTCTCTGGAAGATTCTAAAGTTCACCTGATGAGTTAAAGTAACAGACACTTGAAGTCCTTTCTTGAACTGAACTGCCAAGCATTCAAACTCTACTGCAGAAAGCACTATTCCACTAGGCTGGCCACATTGCTTGAATGTCAAGTATATGTTTTCCTAAAAGACTTGATCTGACCATCTTGAGGGCTTATGGAAAATTATGTCAAAATTTGGCTGTCAAGGGAAGTTCAACAGTATCATATATCAACTTCTTGATGGCATATTCACCCAGATTTTGGATAGTACTCTCATGCTTTCCCAGTCACTGATGGAGTAAAACAAGACTATGTGCTTGCTCCTACACTTTTTAGCATGATGTTTTTAGCAGTGTTTTCAGATACCCTCAATAATGACAAAGACAGTATCAAAGTCAGCTACTGAAATGCTGGTAAATCATTTAGCTTGAAAAGGCTACAAGCCAAGACTAAAGTGGAATGAGAGTTAATACATCATTTTTTTGTTCTTAGATCCCCTGAGGTTGGATTGATTTCCTGCTGCTCTAAGAATTTTTCTCTAACAATTAACACCAAGAAAACACAGGTTTTCATCAGCCAGCATCATACCATGCATATATATGGAGCCATCAGTGATAGCAAATGGAAAAATGTTTTAAACTGTGGATAACTTCACTTACTTTGACAGTATACTTTTCAGGTCTGCACAAACTGATAATGAGGTTGACCCCTACATTGCCAGAGTTAGATGAGCACTGGGTACATTCCAAAGGAAAGTGTGGGAGAAAAGAGGCTTAAACTAACTACCAAACTAAAGTTTGGTACCTAAAAGAGCCATTGAGCTGATCTCATTGTTATATGCCTGTGAAACCTGGACAGTATACCAGTGTCATGACAGAAAATGAATTGTTCCATTTGAATTATGTTAAGAAGGTTCTGAATATCTCCTGGCAGGTTAAAGTCCCAGACACTGAGGTCCTTTTTCAAACTAAATTACCAAGCATTCAAACTCCATTGTAGAGTGTGCAACTCCAGTGGACTGGACCATGTTGCTGGAATGCCAAATATGTATTTAAAAGACTAGTTTATGGAGAACTCACATAGGGCAAACACTCAGATGGTTGTCAGAAAAAGCAATATAAAGAAACTCAAGGTCTCTCTGAAGAATTCTGGAATTGATTGTGTGACATGAGACATTCTGGCATAGGACTGCCCAGCACAACATGCCCTCATCAAAGAAAGTGCTGTACTTTGTGAACAAAGCAGAATTGCAGCAGTTCAAAAGAATGTGAATTGCACAAATTTAGAGAACCCATCCCCAATGGTCACATGGCTTATTTGTGCCATATTTGTGGTGGTTGTTGCTGTGGTCTGTCCTTCACTCACAAAGAGGACCATGATGTCAGGGATGGATGCCATGACAAGAAAGTGAATGGGATTTAAATGAATGAAGGCTGTGCAAAGTCATCAGCCTTACAGATGACTGGAATCATCTGAGTTCAGTGCCCAGATATGGATAAGGACACTGCCCTGACATAGTAGGGGTGCTTAACCTTTATAAACTAAGGTCTTTAACAGTTCTCAGTTTGACTGGCAATACCCATTCAGGGATTAAGGCTAGGTAAGAAGGAAATGAGGCAGAGGGTAGCTTCTTTAACCTAGTCTCTCTCTCTCTCTCTCTCTCTCTCTCTCTCTCTCTCTCTCTCTCTCTCTCTCTCACACACACACATACACACACACACACAAGCACACACTCAAATCAATCTGGGAAGGGAATACCCTCAGGGTTTCTGGCCAAAACAGAAACAATTGCTAGGTGATAGAGCATTCTGAGCTCATATTGCTCTGATCAGTCACAGTCAGACACACTGTAAACTTGACTATAACATAATGATGCCATTTTGGTCTTCTTCAAGAATGAAGGACAACAATCAATGATTTTATGGAGAACTCACACAAGGAAAATGCTGACACAGGTCACAAGAGCCAAATCAAGGATACTCTCAAAGTCTTTCTGAAGAACTTTGTAATAGATTGTGAGACAATAGAAGCACTGGCAAAGGACAACCCAGCATAGTGTGCCCACATCAAAGAAGTCACTGTACTCTTGAGCAAAATAAAATTGTTGTAACTCAAAAGAAACATGAGATACACAAATTTAGAGACATCTCCACAAATGCTCACTATGCTCCAAGTCTTCCTAACTTGTATTGATCTAATCAGCTCTGGTCAGGCACACCATACCTTGACTTTGACATAATGATATCATTTTGGTCCTCTTTAAGCATGAAAGACAACAACTGGATTAGAATTTTAATTCTCCCACTCCTCATCAAATATTATTAGCCCAAGGAATGTTGTGTTTTATTTTGATTTCTTGTTCAAACCAATTTCCTAAGAACTTTCCCTTAAATTCAAATTCAATTCAATCCAATAAGCAACTAATAAGGAGCTACTCTGTGCAGGTGCTATGCTAAGTCCTGAGTAATTAATTAATAAATTAGTAAAAAAGAAATTAATATTACTTAATTATAAAGAGAATTAATTAATAAAAAGAAAGACAGACCCTGCCCTCAAGGAGTTTGGACTTTAATGGGGAAAGACAAAAGAAACAAAAAAAAAAACAAAAAAAGAGAGAAAGAGAAAGAGAAAGAGAAAGAAAGAAAGAAAGAAAGAAAGAAAGAAAGAAAGAAAGAAAGAAAGAAAGAAAGAAAGAAAGAAAGAAAGAAAGAAAAAGAAAGGGGGCAGGAAAGTGGGGGGATAGGACTACTCAGTTTAAGGTATCATCGTATTCTGTGGATTTGGAACCAGGTGTCTTGCCTGAAAAGTGTACCTCAATAGGATATTCAAGGCTCCCCCAAACAAGGAGTCCAGGCCAATTTCAGAAAAAGGTCATGGAGCTCCAGATTGTCTAGAAAAGCATACAGACATACATATATATATATATATATGCATATATAAATATATATTAATAATCAAAATAGTATTTTGACAACAGGGCAGTCTAAGGTGGTGGCTAGACAGCATATTGGAATTCCCACAAAGATTTGCCCCCCACCCCGCCCCCTGTAAACCCTCATGTTAATTATAGATATTAGGCAAAGGAAAGAGGAGTTATAGTTATGTTAGTGCAGATTGCCTGCTATTTTGGGGGTTTCCTCAGTTCAGTATTGGCCTCGGGTCTCAGACACCTAGAGGCTATATCAGCACTGTTTTGCCTGGAGTCCTGGTATTGTAAGATCTTGTAACATTCGTTCTTGTCATGCCCCAGTCAGAATGTTTTCTTTTGGCTTACTTTAGGATTGGTTTACATTATTCATAGCTTTCATTGATGGAGACTCCATAATATAATTTACTATGGCTTTCCCTGATAAAAACTTTTTCTAGGAAGCCCACATTATCCATGACCTTTACTATTAGACACTTTTCCTAGAATTTCATATCATGTTTTCCCCTACTTATAAGGGTCCTTAGTATTATGATTTTCACCAAAAGAAACCCACAATAGTTATGGCAGAAGATACAGACAAGAACAAGAACTGAAAAGCAGTTTCTGCCTTCTATAAAGGAAGACATTGGGAGTTTGTTATTCCACCTTCAGTGAGAGGGAGAAGAGATTGAGGGAAGTGGCATTCAAGACTAGAGTAAACAGATGGTGATGAGATTAGAAGTAATGAGTTTAACCTTAGCTTGTTCCTATGGAATGGAGATGAGCATGAAATAGATTCAAAGTAGGGTGAGAATTCATTCCTTACTTCATAAAGAAGCAGGAGCTCCAAGTTTATGTCCAGAAGCTAGATTCCTTTCAACCAAATGCTTGTAACACATCACAAATAAAGGACTATCATGAATAAAGAATAAAAATAAATTCATTTATTCAAGTAGAAAATAAACAGAAATCAGAAGACATCTACAGATTAGAATATATCTGATAAGACTCAGAATTACTGAGCACTGAAAATAAAATATCTCAGTCCAAAGAGAAAAGCCTTGATCATTCCAACTGGGAAGTATCCAACTGGGAAGTAGAAATTGTCCTACATCTCAATTGTCCAAGCTATAGAGTAGAGAAAGATAGATAGAGGAAGAAAGATACAGAGATAGAAATAAAGAGAAAGAAACAGTGAGAAAAGGAAAAGAGATCTAAAACAGCAAGGGAAAAGAAAAGAATATCTCTCCTCTCCAAATATCTGACAACAACAATCTACTTTAGGAAGTCTCAAAGAGTTTCACTGTATCCACCAATTAGGAGGATCTTATGCAAATACTTTAAGGGAAGGATGTGAGGATGTGTTTCTGTGTGTGTGTGTGTGTGTGTGTGTGTGTGTGTGTGTGTTGTGTGTGTGTGTTGTGTGTATGTGTGTGTGTGTGATGATTGAAAAGTTCTATAACAGAACAATTCTAGAACAAGGATTAATTTTTTTCTCATGTTTTTTTTAAAGTACAGATTGACACAATCTCTTGGTACAGCAAGATTAATTTTTCATATCCACTAATTCTGATAGCAATTTAGAGTTCAACCTAACTAATCCACAGTTTTAAAAAAAATCTAATGTAATTATGGTCATTGGGTTACTGGGAATAATAGTATAAAGAGTAAGCCAATCAGGAGATAATGAGAACCTATGGTTATCATAGGCAGTAAACTGTATATTCATCAGATAATATTCCCATAGCCATTCACATTTTATTATTCAAACTATTGACCACAGAAATTAGAAAGTAATAACTTTGCTCTTCTTCCTTTTTTTTTCTTTATTGCTTTAGTTATTTTACACACAACAAGTCAGAGAGTAACATCTCTTATCTGACCTGTTTGATTCAAAGGTGTTTCTTGATGGAATTAGATCACATAGAAGCAAGACAGGATGGAATTTTGGGAAAGAGTTACTTGGCTTTGTATTGGGCTTCCCTGAGGCACTGACTCTTTTGCTAGCTCATTGAATATCTGAGTTAAGAAGCTTTCTACTACTACTACTGGTGATGAGATACAACATTAAAGCCTTTAGTTCTATAAAATTTCTGTGTCACTTGCAAAAAAACATACTTATAACCTAAACTAAAGCAGCAAAGTAAACAAAAGATGGACAGATTCTCAAGGATAGACTACCTACAGATAAACATAAAAGTCCACTTCTAATTCTTTCCCATTTTCCTTCCCAGGGCTAGGATTCTCAGATGACCACTTTAAAAAAGGAAAGTAATCATTTGGATTTACAATAATTTGATCACAGGTTCATAAATTTTGAGCTAGAAGGGCATAAAGATGTCATAGAGATCATTATTTCATTTTACAGACTGGGACATTTGTCCAGGAGTGCACAGGTGTTGTCATAGCAAGGATTTAAATACAATTCTACAGATTCTTTATGCATCACTATTTCTCCTGAATTAGGCTTCCTAATTCAGTTTAAAGAGAGGTAACATGGTGCAGTAGCTAGAGAACTTACTTTAGAACAAGACATCTGGGTTCAAGTCTTGTCTTTGATATGCATTAGTGGTATAACCTATAACCTACAGGCAAATTATTCACCCTCCCTGTACAAGAAGTTTTGTTGCTGTTTTTCTTTTTAAGTTGTGTCCTATTCTTTGTGGCATTATATGAGGTTTTCTTAGCAGAGATACAACTCATTCTACAGATGAGGAAAGTGAGACAAACAGGGTTAAGTGACTTGCCCAGGGTCACATAGCTATTAAGTTTATGAGGCCAGATTTAAACTCAGGAAGACTCATCAGCCTGACTGGCCCAACACTCTATCTACTCTGCCACATAGCTGCCCTACTACAACTAATTAAAATTATAAATTACAAACCAGTATTCTCTGCATTTGATAAAGGAAGTTTCCTTCTAACAAATTCTCCTTGTCAATTAGATTATAGATTTATATGGATGAATAATTTGAAAGGTTGGAACAAGGAATGCACATGCAGTATAAACTCAGACCTTTTTAAAATCTATTGCTTCTTTTTTCTATATTGTTAAAAAAACAAGTTGAAGTTCCTTAAAGGTCAGGTGGTCAATGTTAGCTATCATTCACATATATCTACAAAAACACAGATAAATATACATGTATACACAGAGGTGTACCAAAGTCTTAGTGCAGTGATAAAACAATTGAAGCTTAAAATGCTAATATAAGCTATTAAATCATTTTTTAAAATTTTACGCTATTAATGCTTAAAATTAACCAAAGATTCTTGGAACATCCTTTATAGTGAAATGGAAAGAATGTCTGATATGAAATCAAAAGATTTTTCTATCTTAAAATCTAACCTCTGCCACCCTTGTGCTCTTAGGGAAGTCATTTAACTTCTATTTCTATTCCCTTTCCTTTAAAATCAAGGGTTTTGATTGGGTGACCTCATCAATTCCTTTCAGCTCTAAATCTCTAAGGCTATATTTACAGAGGCACAGGTTGAACCAGATGGCTACCCAAATCCCTTTCTTCTCTGAATCACCATCAACTATGGGCATCCTCTGAAGTGACTACTCTCAGTCTTTCCCCCTCCATTAATGAATGATGATTATTCAGCCAGTCCCAAATACCCACCAGAAAGCAAAGGATTAGACCATAGCCAAACCACTTTTTTAAAAGTCTAGCAACTTGTATCCTAAACTAGTTCTCATTCAGATCAACAGATCATATTTGTTCTATCATAATTTTCTCAAATACAATAGAAACTACAAAGATCTCACCTAACAAAATTGTCAAAAGCAAGCATTATCTAAAAAGGATCCCAACTGACTGGACTCAGTGTCAAAAGTATAGCTGTAATGGAGAGAGCAGTGGACCAGGAGTCAGAAAGATTTGAATTCAAATTTAACTCAGACATTTACTAGCTATGTGAACCAGGCACTTTTGCCTCACCTATAAATTGAGAAGAATAATATAGCCTGTCTTTCAGGATTATTGTGAGAATAAAATTAAATATTTGTAAATAAATGGTAAAGTGCTTACTACATTGTCTGGATCCTGTTTTATTCCTTTAGTTCTCCCACAATGTGGCCCTAAGGGGAGTCACTTGATGGCTCTAAACTGGTCCTTCTTTCTTTGAAAGGGACTCAAAGCACCTTTATTCTCTTGCTATCCCATGAAGAAATGGGATTTATCATAAGGATTAATGAGAGCAAGTTTGCAAAGTAATTTGAAGCCTTCTCCAAAACATGGCATAGATACAGCAAGGCTATCACTAGTGTATTTACATACTTTGGTTTTCTTCATATAAACTTATCCTGAAGGACAGAAGGCTTCCAGCTTGTATTTAATTGGCTGATTATGTTGTCACTCTAGTGTTCCATGCCAAGTTTTAGGGAGGAGTTTTCTTGGAAAACCTATTTTCCAAACTTTCTCCAGCTATGCAGTTTAATTATATCTAGCAAAATGACAACAGAGCTCATAATTAACCCAGAGATTAATTACAGCTGCAGCAATCCAAACACCATAGCTACCAAATTCAACACAGATGTTCAGGCAGAGAGAAAAGAGCTTCCTTAAAGCCAACAGAATGTGGGGGGTAGAAAAGACATGCTTTAGAGACCTGAGTTCTAATCCCAGATCTGCTACTAATTGGGTGGCTTTGAGGTAGTCAATTGTCCACTCTAGACTTTTTTTTCCTAGCCTAAAAATAAAGGAACTAGACTTTCTCTAAAGTTATAATATTATGAGTTTTTGGAATTTTTTCCCTCTCCTTTCAGCTTAAATAAATCACCTTAAAAGAATATTTGAGAGGCAGCTAGGTGGCGAAGTGGATAGAGCACCAGCCCTGGAGTCAGAAGTACCTGGGTTCAAATCCAGCCTCAGACACTTAATAATTACCTAGCTGTGTGGCCTTGGGCAAGCCACTTAACCCCATTGCCTTGCAAAAAAAAAAAAGAGAATACTTGATGTCTCTACATTAACAACATCCCTCAACATTTCTGAATGAATAAAATAGGAAAATATATCTTCTCCATTCACATTAAAAAAAAAAAACTTTGATGAGAAGGAACTATTTACTAACCCAAATTTACCAAAATATCCAGTTCTCCCCTTGTTTATAGATTCTTTTTCTTTCCATCCCACTTTATCCTACTTTTCCCCCATCCTTCTCAAATATTATACCTAGACTATACTTGATTCTGAAAGTTTTAAAAATTATTCGGATAACTCACCTGCAATTTCTCCTCAGGCATGGGGTTAAGGAAATTAGGAGGGTAGAACAATGATAAAGAATAACTTTATCTCTTTTTATCTTTATTTCTCTTTATCCCTTTAATCTGAAGAATTATTATGAACTTCTATGATAAACTTCCATAAGTCAAAAAAATTTCCCAATATTTTAAAAACCAGGAAACAGGTGACTATTAGGCCTATGTAATTCAACAAGTCTGGAGAACTGGCTGAGGCAGTTAATAGTGAGTGAAGGAGTGGAGAGAAAAAACAGGATACACAGACTAAAACTGACAGAGAAGAAATCTGGGAAGAAGAACTTGCAGCAGACTGTATTCTAATAAGCTTAAAAGATATTGATAATAATAAGATCTTTTATTCTTTAACCATTCAGGAACCAGAAGTAACACAAACTGTCCCCAATTAGAAGATGAAAGAAAATGGATAAGATCATACTATAAAGGATAGAACTTTGAGGGAGTAGGGCAAGTTTTGAGGGAGAGATATTTGATTTTCCAGTTTGAACTTGAGGAAAAGGAATGAATTGGGTCCAGGAATAGGTAACACATGGGAAAGGTGGAGGGAATTCAAGCTAGGAAAGTCTTGGTGAAAAATTATTTAAATAATCAAAATGAATTCAAATCCATAGGCCTGGGTGCTTGCATCCTAGGGCACTAGGAAAATTGAGTGAAAGTCATTGCAAGACCATTTGCTTGCACATGACTGGAGGGGAGAGTACAAGGCTGCCAGGAGAGGAATGTTGTTAGATCCACTTCAAAATGAGCTCAGCTCTGCTCTTCCAAAGCTGCTGAGGCCAAACTACTGTGCAAACAGCCGTGTCACCATCTGCCCATGGCTGCCATCTCTGTGCTGGGCCAAGCCTCTGTTTGAGGTCACATCCCTAAGGAAGCTTTCATGCAGAGTAACATCAGAAAGAGTAGCCTGAAAGAGTACCCACCCTTGGCCCTTCTCCCTCATAACAGAGAGGCACCCTGGCCCAACCTGTGGTCCTTCACCTATGTGGGAGGAGAGTCAAGTCATTGCAAATATAACAGCTACCAGTCTAACAAAATTCAAATGAGGATCTGCAAAAAAAAATCACTCAGATGAGAACTGATATACTTCATAATGCTCAGAAGTAGTATGGAGAGCTATGGAATTTTAATCGTTGCATCAAACCATAATCTACCAGAAATGTGTTCAGTGATCAAAACTGAAGAGTGGTAGCAGGTGAATTAGTGTATGCTCTACACCTGCCTCTAAGTACCTGACAATGGGACTAACTGGAAATTATATGAGCCAATTGATTTCCTGGCTGTGAGTTATCCACTTTGCATTTTATCTATGGAAGTCAGAAAAGAAAACACACACACATATGCACATACACACATACACACACACACAAACACACACAAAACAAAAAAACAAAACAAAACAAAGAAGCTTGGCTGTATTGTTGGTAGACAACAATAGGCAGTTCACTGATTTAATTACCTCTGCTGGCCCAGGACTTCCCTTATCAGCTACCTTCTGCCAGATAGCTGGCCACACAAGCCAAGACTACACCAGCATAATGGATTATTCCCTCTATGTAATGACAACTGTGTAACCCAAGGGATTTCCTTTTTTTGGCTGTAGCTGTTAGGATGCTGAAATAAAGTCAATGCTCAATTGTGACTCCTAAGTTATCCCAAGTGCCTTGCTACTTCTATATCTCTGTCCCTTTTAAAAGGAGTTTGTTGGATTATTTTTTATCATTTTAATTATTCACATTATTTGTATCTTGATTTTGTGAGTTCCCGCAAATGCTGTTTAACCAGCTTTTATATAGTGCTTTATTATTATTATTTTTTTTTGCAAGGCAATGGGGTTAAGTGGATTGCCCAAGGCCACACAGTTAGGTAATTATTAAGTATCTGAGGCTGGTTTTGAACTCAGGTCCTCCTGACTCCAGGGACGGTGCTCTATCCACTGCACCACCTAAGCCGCTCCTATAGTGCTTTAAGGTTTGCAAAGCTCTTCAAATATATTATTGTCTCACTTGGAAGCAAATAGGGTATAAAGAGCAAGGAAGAAACAAAAGAAGGGAGGGAAAGAATGAGGAAAGAAGGAAGGAAAGAACAGAGGGAAGAAAGTAGAGAGAGAAAGATAAAAGGAAAGGGAGATAAAGGAAAAGAGGGTAGAGAGACAGAGATAAAAGGAAAGAAGGAAAAAGAGAAAGGAAGGAAAGGGAAGGAAGGAAGGGAGGGAGGGAGTGAGGAAGGATGGCCAACTGTGATATAAAAAATATTTCAAACTTCACAATGCTATATAAATATTAAATAATATAATTATAGATCTTTATCTTCCCCACCTCCACTCTCTTTCCCTTCACTACATTCCCCACCCTTGCAGTTCAGTATTGTTAACATGACCAGCAAGAGACCAGCAGAGCAGCAATGCACTCTAAGAAAACAGCTTGTTTAAAAATCTATATTATAAAGCAAGATAAAAAACTTGATTATAAAGAAGCAGAGAAAACTGAGTTTTGCATGGAGATGCATTGAAATTGTATAGGAGAGCAAATGAATGTTGACTCAAGTAAAGTAGGATTCCTGTCAGTGGCACTAATCAAGATTATAATTAAATTGATTCCTTAAAATATTACATATTTTAAAAATGAGATTCAACTATAATTATACTGAATGTATTCATTCTAATATCATGATGAATAAAAATTATTCTGCGATTCCTAAAAAAATACATTTTAGAAATGCTGTTTAGTAGCTCTACTATGTAAAAATCTGAAATCAAGAGTTTTTCCTATATGATATTTTGAAAAAGAATTGCTTCTTTTTTTTGTGAGTCCAAAAATTTACATGGTCATCTTTTTTCAAAAAATATTTTTAAAGTATTCCATTGAAGCTTTTTATATGAGTAGTTCTCACATATTTATTGAATTCCAGATAACTGTCCATTTATATTATTGGTCCAATTGATTAGAATCAGAAACTATGGGGTGGCTAGGTAGAATAATGGATAGAGCACCGGCCCTGGAGTCAGGAGTACCTGAGTTCAAATCCGGCCTCAGACACTTAATAATTACCTAGCTGTGTGGCCTTGGGCAAGCCACTTAACCCCACTGCCTTGCAAAAACTAAAAAAAAAAAAAAAAAAAAAAAAAAAAAAGAATCAGAAACTATGCCCTAGGATTAAAGGACCTAAAGATAGATGAGACATTAAAACTATTTAGTCCAGTGTCTTCATTTTACAGATGATGAAAATGAATCTCAAAGATATTAGTTAGCTTTCCCTAGATAACATAAATTAATATATAAGGTATCCCAAAAGTCTTAGTTTAGTTTAATGCTTTAATTCAGAAGTATAAATCTTATAAACCTATGTTAAAAAGCATCATTTGAAAACTTTATTTAAATTTCTTATGTACTTATTTAATTTGGGAAATTTTGAATAAAAAGTTTTCATCCTCATTTTGATGAAACCCTATCATTAGGAATTACATTTGTGACTTTCTGTATGATATTTTTTTCAGATTGGCGGATCAATCAATAGAACTTGGTCACCCCGTCCATCACTTGATTGATCTCCATTACACTTTATTCTTGTAGAGTCACATCAAAGCTGTCATGTATGCATCAAAAGCTCATTCTCTCAATAACCTTTAGACCAGGATGACAAATGCAATTCTTTTTTTTTTTTGCAAGGCAAACAGGGTTAAGTGGCTTGCCCAAGGCCACACAGCTAGGTAATTATTAAGTGTCTGAGACCGGATTTGAACCCAGGTACTCCTGACTCCAGGGCTGGTGCCTTATCCACTACACCACCTAGCCACCCCAACAAATGCAATTCTTTCAGTCACTGAGAAGCAGGTAACGAAACGTTTTACAAAATTTGAAAATTGACTAGAAAGAGTAATAGCCCAAGAAGAATAGTCATACTAAATAAGAAACATATCAATATTTTGAAAATTATAAGCAATTGCCCTTTCAAATATTGTTTTATAAGTGTGTAACATATATATTCTTGTAGTTATTAAAGATTTGAGCTGCCCTGAGACTTTTGGGTTATCCTGTCCATATCCTGAAGAAAATAGATTTCTGGAATGAAAGATGAGAAATGATGCTTTAAATTATAAAAATAGGGGCAGCTAGATGGGCAGTAGATAGAGCACTGGCCCTGGAGTCAAGAGTACCTGAGTTCAAATCTGACCTCATACATTAAATAATTACCTAGCTGTGTGGCCTTGGGCAAGTCACTTAACCTCACTGCCTTGAAAAAAAAACCTTAGAAAAATAAATTCAAATTCAACAAGTATTTTTGAAATCTCTATGCAGAAAATATGTTCTAAGGCAATAGGAAGTTCAACGATAAATATGAAAAAGAAAAGTTCCTGAAATACAGAATTATATCAGGAGAAACATCTACTAGGTAAGAGTCAGGAAAAGCTGTGGTACCAAAGCTGGATATGAACAAAATTAGGGCTCTTGTAAGGAGGCAGTAAGGAGAGAGAGAGAGAATCCCAAGCAATGGATGGAAAGATTGAGAGACAGAAAAGAAAATTCCAAGTTCAGGGATCAGTTAGAGTGGAGTGTCCCATTTATGACTGAGACTAACCTAAAGTGAATCTGTTATGGTCAAAGGAAATACAGCTGAGGCAGAGTGTAAATATAGCACTAGGCTGAATTTGAATATTCTCCTAAGGAATCATAGATAATTTTTGAAGAGGAGTAACTTGTTCTAATCTGCGTTTGAAGAATATTAATTTGGTTGCGAATTGATCAAACAATTCTGGAGAACAATTTGGAACTATGCCCAAAGAACCATAAAGCAGCATAATACCACTAATAAGGCTGTATCCCACAGAGAGAAAAAATAGGGGAAAGAACCTATTTATAACAGTATTTTGGTGGTGTTTAAGAACTGGAACCTGAGGAAATGTACATTAATTGGGGAATGACCAAACTGTGGTAATTGATTGTGAAATATTATTGTTAAATGACAAACAAAACTGGACTTAGGTGAACTGATATAAAGTGAACAGAACCAAGAGAACATTGTACACTATAAAATCAATATCACACAATGAAGAAGAGTGAATAACTTAAATAATATCTGCAATATAATTATCTAAGACTATCCCAAAGGATCTAAAATGAAAAATGCTATCAGGCTTCATAGAAAGAATTGATGCCATCTGAACATAAGACCAAAGCATATTATTTTTCACTTTCATTTTCCATTTTTCTTTTTTTTCCCCTTCCTTCCTTTCTTTTTTCTTCCTCTTTTTCTTTCTTCCTTTCTTTCTCTGAATTTGAAATATTATACATGATTGCACATATATAATCTAAATCAAATTGCTTGTTATGTGTGGGAGGGAGAAAAGGAGGAAGGGAGGAATAGAATCTGAAACTCAATATATTTTTTAAAATGTTAAAAATTGTCTTTACATAAAATTTGAGAAAAAACAAAATATTATTTTAAAATAAAATCATTTTTAAAGAATATTAATTTTATAGCTGTGTGGAAAATTGGATTGGAGAGAGAGAAAAACTGGAAGCAGGGAGTCTAGTTAGAAAGCCATCACAACACATTAGGAGAAAAGTTGAAGAAGGCAGTGGTCATGTATATATAGAGAGAAGAAGACAGGGCAAGACAAATTAATTTCCCTTTCCTCTTAAAGAAGTCATTTAAACACTCTTCCCTTCGCACAAATGTCAAGTAATGGCATGCTGTTCTTTGGACCTAAAGGTGAATTTATTTAATTCCCATCACTAAGGCATGTACATAGGATTTTTTTTCCTAATCTGAATGATGAATTATCACTAAACCACACACACTCTCAAAAAGAAGTATTTTGTTGTAAGACTAAGGATACATATCAGAACCAGATTTCAGAACAAATACATGACTTTTTCTTTATTAATTCCATGTGTTAACCATCAGGGCTAGCTCATCATAGACACAAAACATATTTTGAATAATTGATCAATACTTTAAATTTTATTGTAGTCTCCTTTCATTTGCCGTCTATCCAAAGAGGAGTATGGGACATATATGAACAAGAAATGCTGGGAAATAATTCAATGAAGGGAAGACAGTTGGACAGGGTAGACAAGTAACTGCTATACTCTTGGCTAAAGTACCTCAGCTCACATAGGAGAAATGCTCTGAAAAGGTTTAATTTATCTCTTTCTTCTTGAAGGTAGAACATGGAAAGATAGAAAAGCACCTGTATATTGAGTTATACCCAAGAAAATTTTTATCATGATAGTTCTCTATCAGTCAGATTCCCTGATTCCTTTCAGAATCAGCTCAAAGGTCACCTCCTCAATGAAGACTTTCCTGCCCCACTCCCCTCCCCTTCTCCCTCCACACCTCCAGCTATTAATGTTTTCTTCTATAAAAAACAAAAATCTATTTTAAACTGGCCACAAATTAATTGTAAAAGGATTTCTTGACTCTAGTCTTTTATTTTCTTCCATGTAATGATTCATGTATATAAATCTCCTCAATAGAAAATAAATTTATTATAGGAAAGAATTTTTTAATTTTTATCTCTAGTACTCATAATATATGTTCAGCATATTCTAAGTAATTAATAAATGCCTTTTATTTATTGGTTGATTGATTTTACACACATTTGTGTTTTTATTCCATAGTCTACCCAGGTTTTAATAACACAAAAATTTTACAATGATTTGTGTTACTGGCCCTTCCCTTCCTTTCATAAAATTAAAGAATACCTTGCTATACTTATGTTGAACCCTATTCCCCACTATCACCACCCCAAAACGTAGCAGCCACAGTTTCCAATCACTTTTTCTTCCATTACACATCCACAACACGCTGTGATCTATAACGAGTCTCCCAGGAACAACTGTGAATCAAGAAATTCTACTGTACTTCTGTCCAGAATGTTCAATGGCAGACAAAAGCATCAGCTAATTAAAAACTCAAAGGCCTTTTCAAATATCCTTATTCTGAAAACTTAGTGCTTTCACATTCATGGTGGGCCAAATTCAACAGCAAGGTCAGCCCACTGGACTGACTTATTTTACTAAACTTGGCAACAGTAAGGAATTCTTACCATTTGAAAAATCATCTTGAAAATCCCTAAAAATACTAAAAACACTATCTCACATTTATATATTAAGTTGAGGGCAGCTAAGTAGCAGAGTTTATAAAGCTCCAGACCTGGAGTTAGGAAGACCTAAGTTCAAATTGGGACTCAGACACTTATTATCTAGGTGAACATGGGCAAATCCCTTAACCCTGCTTGCCTCAGTTTACTCATCTGTAAAATGAATCGGAAAAGGAAATAGAAAACCACTCCAATAACTCTGCCAAGAAAACCCCAAATGGAGTCATGAAAAGTCATCCATCACTGAAAAATGAATAAACATCAGCAATATATATATGTGTGTGTGTGTGTGTGTGTGTGTGTATTATAATATGTGTGTGTGTGTGTGTATACACACACATATTAGTTTAAGGTTTGTAAAGCCAACTTAGAACAAATCACATCAGGCATTATTCAGGCTCTCAAGGTATAGCTGAGACTCTGAGATTTAGAAGGATAATACAGTCATAACTTTAGAACTGGAAGGACTTTTAGAGTTGATAAAGTCCAACTGTCCCATTTTACAGATAAAGAAACAGTCTCAGAAAATTTAATTGACTTTCCCAGTGTCATATAACCAGTAAGAGTCTCAGGAAGTATTTAAACCCAGAACTTTTTGTTTTGTTTTGTTTTGTTTTTGCAAGGCAATGGGGTTAAGTGACTTTCCCAAAGTCACACAGCTAGGTAATTATTAAGTGTCTGAGGTCAGATTTGAACTTGGGTCCTCCTGATTTCAGGGCCATACTCTATCCACTGTGTCATCCAACTTCCCCTAAATGCAGATCTTAATTTAAACCCTAAATCCAATGTCTTAACCACAATGAGATCTCAAAATCCAACTAATTCAAACTCAACTTGAACAAAAGTCATTTCCAATGAACATCCTCAAAATGGTCAACCCACTTCTTTTCTTGGAAGCTTCTAAGTGAAGATAATGCTATACTGCAGCCCTTCAGATACCTGAAAACAACTCTCAAATCCTTCCTCAGCTTTCTCTTCTCCAAGCTAGCCATCTCCAATTTCTTCAATCAATCTTGCTTGGAATTAACTTCAGGTTCTTTCTGCTGCAGGCTCTCCAATAGAATATTTTCCAAATAACGACCAAAACAGACTCAAAATATAGCATTGCCTCATTTGATACATTAGTTGCATAGCAGGAGCATTAGCTATGATTTTCTTTAAAATATGTGTTTGTATATATATGTATATACATATATATTTAATTCTATCTTCTTTTAGATTTTTCATATTGAGAATTATAAACTTGACAAAATAACATTTGATCATTCTTATACTCCCCCCCCAAAATAGAACAGAAAAAGAGAATTACTTGTGAAATCTTTATTATATGAATTAGTCGGTGTTTTTTCAATATTGTAAATTCAAAATTATCCTACCTCTCTGATTCCTACTGAATTTCCTTTTAATGGCCTCTGTGCTCTTAAAAATGTTTCATTGATGATCTGTTCCTTTTTTAAATCACTTTCACTATTTTTCCTATTCCCATTCCTCAAGAGAAAAAAGTCCTCCCTTTGCAACAAATAAGCAAAACAGATTCATTAATTCATTTCAGAAAATGTATGATATTTCATTCTACACTTCTAGTCAATCATCTCTCTGTCAAGAGATGGGAATGATGATTCACCATTATTCTTCTGAAGGTGTGGTTGCTCATCGTGCTGACTACTTATGTCTTTTCAAAGTTGTTTTCTGTTGTAATGCTAAAAATAATGTATAAATTATTCTTATAGTTTTGTTCAATTCACTATTTACTAATTGATATGTCTTCCTAGGTTCTTTTTAACTCACGCCTTTGACATCCTCATGGTACAATAATAGTGCTTGAAGTTTATAAGGCATTTTACAAATATTTTCAATTTGATCCAAATAACTTTCCTGTTAGGTAGAAAGACAGACAAATGTCATATATGCATATATATATTCTATGTCTTGTGTCATATATCACTATAATTTGTTCAATGGATAATCGCTCCCCTAGATTCTAGTTCTTTGCTAGAACAAAAAAGACTGCCATGAATAACTTTGTATTTATGGTTCTTTACACTCTTTGTTCTCTTTAGGGGTATATACCCAATCATACTATCATTTAATTAGAAAATAAGAATAGATTTGTGACTTTCTGGTTATAGTTACAAATTGCTTTCCAGAATGTCTAAATCAACTAGCTACTTCATTAGTGTGTCTGCCCTACTAAATGTCATTTTCCCTTTTTTGAACATGTTGATCAGTTTATTGATGTCAGTTGGAAACAAAGAAGTTGAATGGAAAGATTTTTTTCTTCCATCTTCATGCACTCTTATTTAAGAACTCTTTTTACTATCTACATTTGTAAAATGCTTTTCTTTCCCTGATCCCTAGTATATCCATGATATGATTGTTTATATCTAGTTGGTATGTCTATTTGGACTTTATTGTATTATATGATGAGATCATAGTCTAAACCTAACTCCTACTAGATTTTCCAGTTTTCCCAGCAATTTTTATTTTTTTAGATTTCTGCAAGGCAATGGGGTTAAGTGACTTATCTAAAGTCACACAACTAAGTAAGTATTAAGAATCTGAGGTCAAATTTGAACTCAGATACTCCTGACTCCAGGGCCAGTACACTATCCACTGTACAACCTAGCTACCCCTTCAACAGTTTTTCACTTAGTGAATGATTATTCAATGATTGGGATCTTGGGTTAATTAAATATGATTCTACAAATATCATTTGTTTCTGGATCTTATATACTCAGTTTCCTTTCACTGAATAAACTTTCTATTTTAATCAATACCAAATAGTTTAATGATTGCTTTGGAGGGGGGGGTTGCAAGGCAAATGGGATTAAGTGGCTTGCCCAAGGTCACACAACTAGGTAATTATTAAGTATGTGAGACCGGATTTGAACCCAGGTACTCCTGACTCCAAGGCCGGTGCTTTATCCACTATGCCACCTAGCCGCCCCTGATTATTGCTTTTTAATACAGTCTCAAGATTTGTAACACAAGATTTCCTCCTTACATTTTTTTAGCATTTTCTTGAGATTCTTGACATTTTTTTCTGTTATTATTTTAATTATTTTTTCTAGTTTTATAAAGTTTTCTTTGGTAGTTAGATTGGTATGGAATTGAATCAGTTATATATTTGGGGTAGCAATGTCATACATATCACATTATATATAATACATACCTTAACATATGTGAATATTTTCACATATTTGTTATTATATGTATTGCATCAGTCTGTCCAAGAGGAATAATTAATATATCTCTAATTATTGGAGTGTATTTAATATTTTGCCATTTAAGTCAAATAATTCATGTCCATGTCTTAGTAAATGAATTCCCAAATACTTTATAAATTCTGTTGTAATTTTAAATAGATTTTTTTCTATCTTTTTTTGACTGGTTTTTATTGGTTATATATAGAAAGTCTTACAATTTTATGTCTTGATTCTATGTACTGACACTTTACTAAAATTATTTTAGTTAAATCTCTAGGCTTATTTAAGTAAACCATCATATCTTAAAAGAAAGAGAGAGAGAGAGAGAGAGAGAGAGAGAGAGAGAGAAATGATTTTGTTTCCTTTATACCTATGCCTTTTTCATCAGTTTATTTTTCTTAGAATTTTGTAACTACATCAAACCATTGTGATTTTAGTAGACATTTTGGTTTTTATTTGTTTTTTTGTAAGGCAATGGGGTTAAGTGAATTGCCGAAAGTCACACAGCTAGGTAATTATTAAGTGTCTGAGGCAGGATTTGAACTCAGATCCTCCTGACTCCAGGGCCATGCTCTATGCACAGCACCACCTAGTTGCCCAACATCTTTGCTTTAACCCTGATCTTTGGTGCTCCTCTTTTTCAGATAATCCTAACTTAACTTCAGATAAATAGTTTTACTATATTAAAGAAAGATCCATTTATTTCTATGCATTTTTTTAAAAAAATGACATTTAATCATATTTTTATTTTATTAGTCTTTTAAGGTTATGGTTTTCGTATTATTGAATGAAACAGAATTCCTGATGTAAATCCAGTGTTGACATAATAAATGGGCAGTTAGGTGGCACACAGAATTCCAGGTGTGGATTCAGGAAGACTGATCTTTCTGAGTTCAAATCTGACTTAAGACACATGATTCTGTGACCCTAGACAAGTCCCTTAACCTTGTTTGCCTCAGTTTCCTTATCTATAAAATGAGTTGAAGGAAATGGAAAGCCACTCTAACATCTTTGCCAAGAAAATCACAACACAGGATCAAGAAGATTTGGAGACAACTGAAAAATCAGTGAACAAAACATAAAAAAATAATATTTAATGTTACTTTATCCTTACTGTTAATATTTTACTCTCTGTTTTACATTAATATTTATTAAGGATATTGCCATGAAATTTTATCTTCATTTAATTTGTGTATATTTTGTATTGTCTTATAAGCATTCTGGTTATACCAACCCTGGCTACCAGAAAATATGAGCTCCTAGAGAGCAGAGATGATTTCATGACTCTGTAGCCCAACTTCAATGACTTGTACTAATATTATGTTTTTAATAAATGTTTGTTGAATTGAATCATATTAAAATCAATCAAATTGACTTAAAGTGACAGAGCTAGGTCTTAAAACATTTGGCTTCTCCAGCACTCTTAACTACTATACCATGATGTTTCTATCTTCTCAACCAGATTACCTATAACATGTACTTTCTATTACATTAATAAGACACATAATACTACACTGATTTACAACTCCAATGTTACTGTTTTTCAGTTGTTTCAGTGAAGTTCAACTCTTTATGACTTCATTTTGCATTCCTATTAAAGACACTAGAGTAGTTTGTCATTTTCTTCTTCATATTGTTTTATAGATGAGGAAACAAAGGCAGACATGACTAAGTGACTTACCCAAGGCATCTGAGACCCGATGTGAATTCAGGTCTTTGTGACTTCAGGTCCAAGGTTGTATCTACTGCACCACCTAGCTGTCATCAACAACTCCTATAATTGTTATTAAAGAATTGCAGTCACTTAAATTTCAGTGTGTCTTAACTAGCATGAAAGTCCTTTGAAAGCAGGGACCTTGTATTAATGTATTCATTCATAAGATGTAATAAAATACCTAATACAGACCCAACACAGTGTGTTCTAGATCTATTTTCCTATGGATGAATCCTTCTGATAATTTTCCACAGGTCTCAGCCTGCTCTGTGGAAGATTCCTTGTGATTTGTAGACAGATTGACCTTCATGGAATTCAAGCTGGCGTAAACTCCATAGATACTACAAGTTAGAACATTGCAATATAGTATGATACAATAAAATTAAGTGCCTACTATGAGATAAACACTGTACTAAGTATTGGGAATAAAATTAGCAAAAATAAAAACAGTCCCAGTTCTGAAAGAACTTACAGTATAATGGGAGAAAATGAATCACAAATGAAGTTGAAGGGGCATGACAATGATTATGATAGAGAAGAAACCAAACACAATTGCTGTTAGCAAATGAAGAGAATATTCAATAGCAAGTACAAAACATATCTGTGTTACATTGTATTTACATTTTGGGAATCAGTATGATATAATTCTTTGAGGTATTGTCTTATTTTATGGTTTATGAATTCATTGGGGTTTCGTGACAATAGTCTATGCACTTTATACTAAAAATATTTAATGGAGCCTTAAACTAAAAAGAAATATTATAAGTATTATGAGTACTCAGAATATTATCAGTAATTTACTAAATTCCTGCATTCATATTTGTTGCTGCTGCTATTGTTATAGCTGTTGTTATTGTTGTTGTTGAAAAAGGAGTCATGGAACAGAAAACATTGCATAACACAGGTATAGTGGAGAAAAGCACTGACTTGAAATTCTAATTTAAATTCAAATCTATTAATTTATTGAATGACTTTATATTCATCATTTAAACTCTGTATTCCTTAGTTTTCTCAGCTGGAAAACAAGGGGGGTTTTGATTAAATGATCTCTAAGATCCCTTTCAGCTTTAATACTATTATTTTTATCTAATGTGATTTCATGATTAATCTATTAAAAAAAGAAAATTTAAAGCAAAAATCTTTCTTCTGCTATCTTATTATTTCAGATGGAATTCTTGGGATACAGCTGGATAATTCTCTCTCATAGAACTTGACAGTTGGAAAGTAAAAAATTGGAAGTCAAGTCTTTCATTTTGGAATTGAGGAAATCAAGGTGCAGAAGAGTTGAGCACAACTGGTGCTTAAATATTTCAAATAAATGAAGTTAATTGAAAAGAGTTATTTGAAATCTACAAATATTTATCAGATGTCTACAATGCTCAGGATTCTATTCTAGGCATTCAGAACTTTGCCCCATTTCCTAAGGTCATTATTTGAGTTAAGTTTGCAAATCACAATGAAGTTCTCCAATCAACACAACTCTATTACCAGACCATGTAAGAGACAAAGAAAGAAAAATGTACATAATAGATTCGCATCTTCATGGTCAATCATCTTGTTTTATTTCCTAAATTCAGAAGAAAATAATTTTTTAACATTTTGTTTTCCAATTATATACAATAGTAATATGTACCTATCATTTTTTTTAAAGTTTTGAATTTTACAATTTTTCCCCCACCCTCCCTTCCCTCCCCCCTCCCACAGAAGGCTGTCTGATAGTCTCTACATTGTTTCCATGCTACACATTGATGTAAATTGAATGTGTTATAATAGTAAACACAAGAGTAAACCTAAACCCCCTCCCCCTCCCAAGAAGATGAGAAACCTCAAGAATAGAGAGAGAAAAAAAAATGTACTTCAGTCTATGTTCAGATTTCAATGGCTCTGTCTCTGGGGTGAGTTGTTCTCTTTATCATAAGTCCACCAGAGAAGTTGCTTCAATCTTTTCCCTCAGTTATTATGACTAACTGTACATCCACTCTATTTCTCCCCACTATCATTTATTCTATTCTTTCTCTCCCTCCTTTCATCCTGACCCTATACAAAAGTGTGTTGAATCTGAGTACCCTCTCCCTCGATCTTCCCTCTCTTCCATCACATATTCCCTCTTTCCTCCCCCATTCCCCCTTATTTCATCCCTTTCTTTTTATTTTTCTCTAGGTTAAGATAGATTTCTTCACTCTATCAAGTATGTATGTTATTTCCTCTCTGAGCCATTTCTGATGAGAATGAAAGCTTACTCATTCCCCTTTGCCTTTCCCCTCCATTGAAAAAGCTATTTCTTGACTCTTATGTGAAATATCTTAGCCCCTTATTCCTCTCCTTTCTCTTCTTCCCAGTACTGTCCTTTATGACTCATTGATTCCATCTTTTTACTATATTTTACCATTATATTCTGCTCCTTCCTATGTCCTGTCTATATATGCTCCTTCTAATAGCTCTTATAAATGAGAAAGTTCATGTGAATTATCAATATCTTCTTCCCATGCAGGAATACAAACAGTTCAATAAAAGTTCCTCATAGTTAATCCTTCTCCTCCATCCTCTCTATGGTTCACCAGAGTTCTGTACTTGGAGACCAAACTTTCTGTTCAGCTCTGTTTGTTTCAACAGGAAAGTCTGAAAGTTCCCTGTTTCATTGAAAGTGCATCTTTTCCCCTGAAAAAGGATGTTTGATTTTGCTGGGTAGTTGATTCTTGGTTGTAAACCAAGATCTTTTGCCTTCCGGAATATCATATTCCAATCCCTACAAGCCCTTAAGGTAGATGCTGCCAGATCCTGTGTAATCCTGACTATGGAGCTTTGGTAGTTGAATTGTTTGTTTCTGGCAGCTTTTAGGATTTTATCTTTGATTTGGGAGTTTTAGAATTTGGCTATAATATTCCTGGAAGTTTTTCTTTTGGGATCTCTTTCAGGAGGTGACCGGTAAATTTTCTCGATTTCTACTTTACCCTCTGCTTCTAGGATCTCATGGAAATTTTGCTGTATGATTTCTTGGAAAATGAAGTCTAGGCTCTTCTCCTGATCATGATTTTCAGATAGCCCAATAACTTTAAAATTATTCCTTCTGGATCTGTTTTCAAGGTTGCTTGTTTTTCCAATGAGAAATTTCACATTTTCTTTTAATTTTTGACTTTTTTGGAAGAGTTTTATTTCTTCATGATTTCTTGCAAAGTCATCAGCTTCCTTTAGTTCCATTCCTCATTTGAAGAAGTTATTTTCTTCAGAGAACTTTTTAATCTCCTTTTCCAGCTGGCCAATTCTGCTTTTTAAGGCATTGTTCTCATTTGCCTTTTGTTTTGCTTTTTCCATTAGACCTAAACTGGTTTTTAACATATTATTTTCTTCAATATTTTTTTGTATATCTTTCACCAAACTTTTGATTTGGTTTTCAGGATTTTTTGCCAATAAGTCTCATTTCTCCTCCAAATTTTTCTTCCGAACCCCTTAATTGCTTTTCAAACTCTTTTTTGAGCTCATCCATAGTCTGAGACCATTTTCTATTTCTCTTGGAGGTTTTGGATATGGAAGCTTCGATTTTGTCATCATCTGAGTATGTGTTTTGATCTTCCATGGGACTAAAGTAATTCTCTAGGGTCAAATTCTTCTTTTTCTATTGTTTTCTCATTTCCTCAGCCCAAGATGGCACTTCTAAGGCTTTGGGTTTTTTGTGGGGGGAGGGACACCCCACTGAGACCTTTATTCCTCCAAGGTCTTATGCTCTCTTGCCTGTGCTTTGATATGAAATGTCACCTGTACTTCCCTCTGCCCTGGGCCTATAAGGAGGAGCTTACTATCTTAGTATGGAAGCCCAAACTGCAACCTGGATATGAGTGTAGGCAAACAGCATAGTCCTACCCCAGGGAGAACAGAGAAATCTCTGCAGACTTCCTTTACCATCTCTGGGAGTGCAGGCTGCTTTCTCCAGATTCTTGCTGCAGGTTCTGTGGATGGTGCTCCTCACTCTGCTCTCATTCTGATGTAGCAGAGTTCTGTCCCCACTCCTTCAAGCTGTTGCCATTGATTTCTGGGCTGGGCTGGGCTGGGCTGGAGTGGGCTGGGCTGCACTGCAGCCCTGGCTTTTTTCTAACCCCGGCTCCTGGTGAAACACACCTTTCCTGCCAAACTTCTAACTTATCATGAACTGGGAAAATGTATCACTCAGTCTTTCTGTGGGTTCTGCCCCTCTAAATTTTGGCTAGAGTCATCATTTCTTTTTTTTGGAGTTTGGGGAGTAAGTAGTTCCTGGGAAATGTTGCCTTCACTCTGCCATCTTGGCTCCACCTCCTGATAACAAAATAATTTTTAAAAGTCTAATAGCAAAGATATTTATTTAAGTCATGAAACAACAAGGAAGAAATCACTTGTCCTTGTACTTAAATGGTATGGTTTCCTATACCTCTCCAAATAAGGAGATGGGATAGAATTTTTCCAAGAATCTCTTACAAAATGACTGTAAAATTGCCCCTTATCCCATATTTAGAAACAGTGAGGAAACTCTCACTCAACTCATTTCCTCCCAGAAAGTTAGCACATTATCAGGGGTCACCCTGGAAAGTAAAAATCCTTTTGTTGCATACTGGAATTAAATTAAATAGGTTCTAGGACTCTACCCAAACATATCCATCTATCTGTCTGTCTGTCTGTCTGCCTGTCTACTGTTTATCTATCTTTGTCTCTGTCTCTGTTTCCCTCCCTCTTGCTATTCTTCTCCCTCTTTTTCCTACCCAGTGGCACTGTTTTATAAATCTCTTTTCTTGTAGTTCACTCCTCACGAATCAGAGTCACCACCTGCTGACATCACCTTTCTGATATACTTCCTCTGGATCATATAGGTTAAAGAACTCTCATAATGAATGATCCTCTCTAGAACCTAAGCATTGTGAGACATAAGGTCCAATACAAAAAGTTTCAGTTTATGTGCCACATGGAGGTGAAAACAGGGTTAAGAACTCTTATATTATACAACTGTTCACATTCTAGTGGTAATTAATCAATATCACTCCATTTAACATCAAATAAAAACAAATAAAAAGTAAAAATTCTTAGGTCAAAGAGATTTTTCATCTGTGTTGAATTTTTTTCTGGGCACCAACTACAGGCAAATTGGTAGCTAATATATAGTTCTCTTCCTCACTTTCTAAATGGAGCATCCATCTCAGATACCTCTACTAAATTGGAGATTCTTCATCTGAAGGCAAAAATCCAAGGCTAGAGATACATTTGCATTTTTAATGTAAGGAATCTGATTACATCAACTCATAAAACTATCGATCAAACTTTGACACTCTCATGTGTCTTGGACTGAACCAAAGAACATTGTACTACATTCTGAAGAAATCCATCAACTGCTTATTAAGCAAAGGAGACATAAAGAATGATGTACCACTTTCTCCCTAGGTAGTTACTCTCAAAATCTAGGTTATGCAATGACACAGATGTAAGACTTTCTACCAACTACAGAGACTCACAGTCAAAAGCTACAACAAGAGGGCAATGAACAATGAAGCAAGCAGTTGGGGAAACTTGCTGGATATGTTGATTTTCATATACACTAAGCAGTATGACTCAATACAAACATGTTAGTTAGGAATAGCCCAAAGAAATAGGTCAAGAAGAATGAGGGTTTCCATTTTAGTAAACAACTAGGATTACCCAATCACAGAAAATTAATCAGGAAAGATTTCAGCTGAGTTTTGTGAACAATCCTAGACACACAAAGTGGGAGAAAAGTACACAATAGCTCAAAACTTTAAAAGGGAGGCATGGTGCATTTTTGTTTTCATTGACCATTCAGGAAAAAATAGGTCATGATAAGAATGCCATCTCTGCCTTCAGAGGAAAAAAAGAGAGAAAAGTTTTTCTTCTTTCCATTCTATGGATTCTGAAATCACTATATGTACACATAAACAATTGCACTCAAGATATAACTGTCTTATAACTAACGTTTTATTTGTTTCTTTTTGGTCTATACTTCCGATCTTATCCATGTGGGGAATTACTCTTTGGAAAAGTCCCTTACTGAGTCTAAGAGTTGCCTGAGGTGCTGAAAAATCAATTGACTTCACCATTATCACTCAACTAGTATGTATCAAGGACAGAATTTGAACCCAGGTCTTCTTGACTATAAGACAAAGCTTCTATTAACTAAATACATTTCTTTACCTGAAGTTAAGGGTTTCCATTAAGGTGAAATATACTCTCCCTCATCTTACATTAACTCTGAATAACATTATTACATACCCTGAATGACTGGGGGAATATTAGTGGATGAGGTAGTTGAAAACCCTTCCCTCTCTACACCAAAGGGCTTACTGATGGTTGTTCTCTAACTTAAGAAAGGACAGAACCCTCGAAGAGCATATGATCTTCTTAATGAAAAAATATGCCTTAGTACAGAAAACCCACATATTTGTCAGGTTCTCAAGTATCATAAAATTGACTGACAAATATTTCTTAAAGGTCTATATGTACTCAACATGGGCTAGGTAGGTATAAGACAGGATACCTACAGCTTACAATGATTTACAAGCTTGTCAATCTACCTTGATAATCCAGAAGTAGGTCCTTTTAATTATGTCATATTATCTAGTATCTAATTTGGTTATTCAAACATACCTGAGGAATTGGGTGGAAATTGACCTTGCAATTTTCAGAAAAATATGTTCTGCTTATTTCAGTATTCTGCCAGTAATTGTCTTTATCTCTTCATTACTAACTCATCATGAGATTACATGATCACAACACAGCAATTCTTAAAAGGGGGCAATTTCAATTATTATGGAAGACTCAAAATATTATCATTAAGATAAAAACATAGTAGGTGGCAAAATCATAGGCTAGCTGTTCATATGAAACAACTAATTATTATCTGCAAAGTCCATGTTTTCCCAAATATAACATCATGTTCAGTAAAGTTAAGGTTTTGTCAGCTGTCTTTTAGGAACTCTTAGCTTAGAAAGCTTATGTAGCTTTAAAAGTGAGCCAGCATCAAATCATAATGGATGTGTCTTATGAGGAAAGGTTACTATGAAAACTGTATAAAACAGCACATGGCACTTCTCTTTTTTTAATATATGCTCATTGAGAAACAGTTGATTTTAGAACTGATGAAAAAAAGCATAAGGTGAAAGAAAATTAAAATACAGATCATTAAGTCAACAGAGAAAATTGAATCCTGTCTTATGATCTCATAAAGATTGTGAAACAGCCTGGTACAATGGATGTGTCAGCTGACTGGATAATAGAGGAACTATGTTCCGATCCCAACTGTCAGTTATTATTTGTGTGACCCCAGGCAAGTCATTTAAATCCTCCAAGCCTCAGTTTCTTCATCTGTGAAATAAGGGGTCTTCTTCTTCTTCTTCTTCTTCTTCTTCTTCTTCTTCTTCTTCTTCTTCTTCTTCTTCTTCTTCTTCTTCTTCTTCTTCTTCTTCTTCTTCTTCTGTGAAATACAGCCTCTACGCTTCCTTACAACTTTAAATCCATGCTTGCATGGCAGTATATGCTCAGAAACTATTTTCCCAAACGCTATTCATACTGGTAGACTGGGGCCCCAGAGCACAAATGCCACTTACATTTCCCCTAAAGATTCTAGAATTAACACCAAGTTTTAGGGAATAACTTCTGAGCCTCCACTGGTGTTTTTCCCTCAATGATTATCAATTGATAACAATTAGTCATCAGACAATTTTTGTTTCTTAAAGAAAGAATTATTTACTATTGTGGTATAGTTGGTGTAACTATTTGCCTTCAATGTCTATGACACACTATCTCAGCAGTACATATAGCAGATTCCAAAGAAAAATGTAATAAAACTTAGAGAGGACATGTATCAAAGGGAAATTCAGTTTCTAGAAATCTTTTTTGTGGAACTCTTCAAAATGTTACCCTTAGGTATGGTGTAATTTTTTTTTCTTTCTGAGTTCCTTGAAGGACTGTGACTCTGACTTTCTTTAGTACATTCAATCTATCCTTGGTTCTTTATGCAGATAATGCTGTCAACCATCCCTATCCCCACACTGTAAGAATATTGATAAAAAGTTCAATTCCTTGAGTCTTCTAAAGCTCTTGACAGTCTCTTTTGCCAAAGAATAGGGCATAGGGAGAATAGAAAAGAGGTCCAGGATCAAGAGAATTCTCCTTTCTTCAATATTTTATTTTCTCATGACTTGACTCAAAGGTTTTTCACTCAATGCTACCATATGCTCTATGTTCTGAGTTCTTAATGGCGCAGTGGATAGAACACTGGCCTTGGAAACAGGAGGACAGGAGCTCTAATCTGGTCTTACTAGCTATGTGAACTTGGGCAAGTCACTTAATCCTGACTACTTCACATCCAGGACCATCTGCAGTTGTCCTGATTCATATCTGGCCACTGGATCTTGATAAATCTGGAGGAGAAAGTGAAGTTGGTGACTTGGCACAGCATCTCCTCACTCAAATTCAATTCATGTACTTGTTATGGCATCACCTACATGACTTATGGTCTTCTTTGAGAATGGAGGGCAAGCATCATCATCATCATCATCATCATTGTTTACAAATCTAAACACACTTCCTACTCAACATCACTTCAATTCATTCAATTACTTTGAAGGACATAAAATCAGAGACTTTTTCACATTTAGTCTAAAGTCTATTATTAATTTAGTCAAACAAGAAGTGTTCTTATCTGGCGAAGGTTAAATTGTGCTCAGTGATTTGATTTAATGACTCATCATCATTGACTCTTATACCATATACTTCCCAAACTACTTTCAAACATAAAAGAAGTAGAGCACTTGCTTATGTGTTAATTAATTAAAAGAGTTTACCAAATAAAAATCAGATACAATGGAAGTTTAGGGAGAAGGAAATGCTTAGTTTTATGATTTTTTATGATATTTTATGATAAAATTCTAACCGAAGTTTAATTAAGGACCCAATTTGACATAATTGAATAAAGACTAGCCTGAAAGTCAAGAGACCTGGGTTCTAGTCTCACCTCTGCCTCTCAGAATTGCAGCACCTGCTCTTCCTGCCGTCCTAGAATTTCTTGAAGGTCAAAAATATTAACACATATGACAGTAACTTGAGCAATATAAGAGGTTGTGCAAATATTATTCTTACTAAAAATTAAAAGGGAGACAAATTGCTCTCTAGGCTTATATTCATTTACGTTTTATTTGAATTGCAACAAGCTGTTCTCACCATGGGTGACGAAGAGCAGAAAGAGAAGCTGCAAAGAGTGACAATTTACTCATATTAGTTTCCCTTTGAAATCAAGAGACAAAACTGATGTAATGAGAATTGAATCCATAAACATGTCACTCCTCTTTCCCCTTCACTTTGTATGGGCACAGATGGACTGTTGGTCTTTTTTATATGACCATACTCCATCAATTGTAACAATATTTTAGGTTCTTCTGGTTTGGAAATAGTTTTAGTGTTTAGAAGGCATACCAAAATTTCCAATCCAAATGCCTGTAGCAGCTATTGGTAACACCCCTTACAAAGTGATATTAGAATTGGGAGACTGTACAAGAGGGCAAGTTAGTATGGGCTTTTTTTTAATGAGCAAAAGAAAAGAGCAAAAGTTTGCTAATTGAAAAATATTAATCTGTACTCAAGGTGATATTAAAGTTTCATGTTTTCACATTACATTTTGATGTAAGTGACTTAAAAGTTCTATATTTCAGAATTAAGCATCCCTCTACCAACTCCACCTTTAGAATTTTACTTAAGAGATCACCTTGTAATAAAAAATGAAAAAGGCTTCATTTTTCTATTTTTAAAGCATTCATTCCTGGAAGAATTTAACTGTCTTCCTTCATATCCATGTCTTTTCTTCAAATATACAGAGAAAACTTCAAAAAAATGCTCCCTTAAAAACACATACATAACTTATATGATCATAAAGTCAGAATGTACCTTAGAGATCAGTTAGTTCAAACCCATTTTGTAGATGAGGAATTGAAGTCCTAGAGAAATGAGGGGGCAGAAGCTGGAATAAGTACCCAGATCCACTGACTCCCAATCCAGCACTAATGATAAGGATAGTGAGAAATGTTCCTGGAATGAAAAAGATGATCAGACATTCTAAATTAGATTGAGTGATCTCATATTTTTACCTCTTAATATTCTTAGTAACCCCAAAATGTTCAATATTGACATTTTATACTATTGACTGAAGTTTTTCCCTCTCCTTACTTGCCTTCTTTCTATTTTTCCCCCTTTTCCTTTTTCATCTCTCCCTTCTCATCTTTTCAAGGTTCGGGAGTTACCAATCCTTGTATTTCTACAGGGCAATATTGAATTTACTACATCATTCATGAAGCTCCAACTTTGTTCAAGGTTCTGAGAAAGTCACAGATTACATAGTGACATGTACAACACAAACCCTGCTCTCAGTGACTTTAACATTTAATGTTGCACTGTACGAACATTGTAGCAGGAAACATTGGGTTTCACAAAAGGAGATGCTGCAGATAAGAAAGTAAAATGCTTTATTTCTGTTTTAATACCCTGCAGTCATAGCTCTTTCCCAGAGCAAATATATTGTGTTCACCCCTCCCCCATACCATTCCCATAAAAATGAATGAAACATGGAATAAAAAATGGTTTTTGCTTAAAATTGGAGAATAATATGAATGGAAAATGTGACTATATTAGGTAAAGAAAAAACAATTTTCAGTAAAATATCTCAAAGACTGAGTAATATATTTATAAATCTAAAAACAAACTAATATGTCTAGCTATTTCTTGGTTCTATGAAAAGTTCTAAGGCCTAATGGTCCATTAGAAATAAAATAGATTTGGAGTCAGAAGTGTGAGTCTCCTATTTGCTATTTAGTAAAAGCATAATCTTGGGCAAGTTACTTAAATTCTTTGGGCCTCAGTATACTCATCTATAAAACAAGGGAGTTAAATTTTATATCCATAAATTTCCTTTCTTTTCTAGATATGTGTTCATAAGCATATCTGTCTGTAATTTATCTGTTTAAAATATGCAAAGTAGTCTACATTGAATGAGTCAAACATTTGGCTTCATTAGGTTAAATGATGCAATATTCTAATGGCAATATTTAGTTTGCAAAAAATAGGTTTCTAAAGTATATACACATTTTATTAAACTCTCCTTTGTATATTCATGGAACCTAAAGATTTAAGCACTCTTATCTAGCCATCAACAAAACAAATAATATTTTCATCAAAGAAATCTAAATTACTAATGACTACCTGAGGCAAAATATTACTCAAGTGTAGTTGGAAAAATAAATAAATAAAATGCTAAATCTTTAAAACTGTCATTCAAAACCAAAGACTGATGATGAATTTTGAAAGACATACTTTCAACATCAATTTCTTCAACTGTTTCTTAATATCATGTTTGAAGGGAAAGACACTAGGAATTTCAAAAGAAGAACTCTTTAGTAAGGCCTTGTCATCTCCTCCTTTATTTGTCATGACCTTGATCATTTTGGATGGCTCTTATACTATATTTATCATAGTTCCTAGATTCTAGAGCCCTGCATCTGCCAGAGAGGTTGGAAGTAAGAGTGGCAATGCTAAGGATTTCTATACTTTTTTGGCCAGGTGATATACAGTTTTGATTTTCTCTTGTTTTTATAAGTTTCAATTTTTGTATAGTTTTTAGCATTTTAAACCAAGATGCCTATAACATGAATAAAGATTGTAAAGTTTACTTTTTCCCCCTTTGTATGCCTTTGTTATTGAATTTGTCCAGAATTTTCTTTACCCATAATATAGTAATATACCCCCCCTGACCCGTTGAAAAGAATAGAACTTTTTTTGGACAGATTCCAATCATCACCACAGTATAAGTGTTTTGTTTTACCAAAAGGTTCCTCTGATCAAAGCAAAGAAGTACTCTAGTCATACTAACCTACTGGTCATAGCATGTAAGTATTTTCAGAGTCTGCAAAATTTTACCATTTTCTCATCTCAAAAAATAAAGTAGAAAAGTAAATTCTATATCTAATACCCTTTCCAATTTGATTAACCTAACATATCACCTATCCTATTAAAGATCTTTTTAACTGCTCTGAAAAGACATATACTAAAACAAAATTCTGCCTCTTGTCTGGTACCCCATATAAAAGTCTTTCTGGACACATTTACATATTTAATTGAAAGAACTAAGGTCAAATATTCTTTTCATTGGGCATTCTCATTTCATGGGCATTCTCAACTGTTTTTACATTTCAATGCAATATTAAGAATCTCATTAGGTTAATCTAAAGTCTTAGAATGACCTGGAAAATCAGTTTAGATTTTAAATGATATTTTCATGAAATGCTATTGTACAGAATAATGAATACCCAAATACATTTATTTTTGTTTTATATTACTATGTGAGAGATAATATGACACAGTAGATTGATAATCAACTGTGAGGTAAGACCAGTTCCTGACTGTGTGATCCTAGACAAGTCACTTGATTTCTCAGTGTTCTAAATTAGAAATGTCAAACCCAAGGTGGTGGTGGGAAAGTCAGAAAAGATGTAATTGGGAAATATTTAATAGAAGAAATAAAATACAGTACATATCATCTTTATTTGAGGTTTACTATGTCAATAGGCTACCAAAGAAATTCATTTCCATTTGAATTTGACATCAATGCTCTAAGCTTATCTAACAAAGACTTAAGATTACAGAGAAGATGCTACATGGGATTTCTCTACACTCATGAAATAGGTCCATTCTTTATACTTTTGTTGTTGTCGTCCTTCATTCTTGAAGAAGACTAAGACATCAGGAAGGTGATACCATGATAAGTTGTCCATTGCATTTGAGTAGGGCGTTGCTGGACTATGTCACCAGCTTCATTTTCTCCTTTTAAGTTAGATAAGAATCAAGACATGGTCCTGGTTTGAGGCAATCAGGGTTAAGTGACTTGCCCAGAATCACACTGTTATCAAGTCTCAAGAGGTTCAAATCAAGAGACAAAAACTATCCACTGTGATATCTAACCACCCCCAATACTATTTAGATAATACACCTAAAAAAGCCTTCTCATGACCTTTGTGCATATTTTACATAAGAAAAACAATAACAACAATATACCTCATTGACTTTCTCAGTTAAGAGGGCCAAAGGAATTACTGTTTATATTTTCTCTAAATTGTATATTCTTCACAACCCTAAAGTTTACAGAAAAGGGGTCTTTTTTTACATGTACTTGTCTTTCAAATTTCCAATTTGTTTTTTTTTTTTTAGCAAAAGGACAATTATTTTTTTTTTACTTACTTAACCTCAATCTGTGACATCTCTCTGTTCAAGGAGCTGATATTTTTCAACACTCTCTGTTCTTTCAGCATTTCTTCTTGATACAGAAATAAGGAATACAATCTTGTGCTGCTCCAAGACTGAGAGACTGTCTGTATTATTAACAATTCTGCCATCAATCCAGTGTGTGACCCTAGAGAAGCCACTTAACCTCTCAATGCCCCTGTTTCCCCATCTGGAAAATGGAGATGCAATAATAAGAGAGACCTCTGTCACAGGGCAGCAATGAAGCTTCATTATTTAATGCTTTTTTCCTTCTCACAACCAGAGTTTGAATAATAGAACTTTAGACTTGGAAAGGATATTTGAAAGCATCTCATCTAAGCCTCTCATTGAACAGGTGATGAAACAAGGCTGGTTTGGGGGAGGGGTAAAGCAATTTGCCCAGGTCTTATTGCTGGTTTGTAGAAAAGCCAGGAATCAAAATGTGGATACCTGACTCCCACCTAAATTCTTTCCATTATGCCAAATTTTTATAGATTATGATAGGCACCTAGGTGGCGCCATAGTGCACAGAATGAAAGACCTGGCCTTCAGAATACTAAAAAAATATCAAAACTCTGGCCTCAGACACTTACTAGCTGTGTGACCCTGGGCAAGTCACTTAACCCTGATTGCCTCAGTCTACTCATCTGTAAAATGAGCTGGAGAATGAAAAGGCAACCCCTTCTAGCATCTCTACCAAGAAAATCTGAAATAGTCTTCATAATCTGTAAAATGAGCTGGAGGAGGAAATGTGAAACCATTCTAGTATCTTTGCCAAAAAAACTTCAAATGGGATCTCAGAGTCAGGTTCCATGGAAAACAACTGAATGATAACAAAATTCTTCATTTCTAAAATGGGGAGGGAGTGATTGGAGTATATGGTCTCTTTACAAAGCATCAAATACAAGTGAAAATTAACTGAAAAATAAATAAATAATCTGCAACTAAGAAGTGGATTTTTAGCTCAGAAAATCAGTTTGGCTAGATATCTGACTTATCAAAAGAAAAAATTCAACACTATAGAAGTAGATATACTTCAGAATTTTCAATCTGTTCTGAAGTCAATTTTCTTTGCTCTTTTTGAAGTTCAAAGTAGAATATGGTTGTCTGAGTCTTTTTCTTCCATCAATAGAAATGGAAAATACTTTAGTTTACCTTACAATGCAGTTGACAGCCCCTCCTCCCAACCTGAATGCATCATATAAACCTAAATGTCTTTTCCTCAGGCTGAGGTAAGATCTTTAAAATGTAATTTATTATTAAGATATCTTTAAATGCAAGAATAAGCCCAAGTGTCTGTACGTATAACCTGGAAGATCCCAATCACTCACATTTCAAACAGGGCAACAACTGCCTTGTATTGCAAAGGGGGGGAGGGTTTCACTTATATAATGCATTTATTCTGCATCTGTTTAAGTTTAATTAGCCTTTGTCTCAACCTGATCTCTTTTTTAAAAATGTTTGCTATCTTTGCTTGCTATAAATATTCATTTCAATACATAAAATATACTAAGCAGCTTTTTGTCTGAATTCTATCAAACATAACCACTGAAGCGTGAGGACTATATAAGCAGTGAAGCAGAAGACCATGCTATTACATGGATAAATGCTTTAGAGTTACTGAGGCAACACAAAAACAATCATAGGAACATGGCAACTGTGCTGAAGGAAGGAGGGGAGGAGGGGGGAAGCTCATAAATAGAATGAAGTAAATTCCTATAATATTCTATAAAACTGATATAGTATATTCAGTTTGATTGAAATGATTTAATGAAATATTTTACTCTTTGTATGAGATTCTTTTAAAATATGTACAAGGAAATCAAGGGAATTTAGCAATTGGCTGCTTCTGAAAGTTGTAGAACGATTCTCCTTGGTTTCAGACTAAAACTCCAACAATGGTAGCTGACTTGTTTCACTATTAATATAAATCACTTCTTTTTGTCACTGGGGAAAGCAAAATCACATATCCTATAGTCTGTTCATTGAAATGCATGCAATATTGCCCAGCTCAAAATGTATATGTAAAGTAAAGGCCACCCCAGCTAAAACAAATAGATTCAGAGCTGGAAGAGATCTTAAGAGAACATATACTCCAACCATTCCCTCCCCATTTTAGAAATGAGGAATTTTGTTGTCATTCAGTTGTTTTCCATGGAACCGGACTCTGAGACCCCATTTGAAGTTTTCTTGGCAAAAATACTAGAATGGTTTGCTATTTCCTTCTCTAGTTCATTTTACCAATGAAGAAACTGAGGAAAATAGGAGTAAATGGCTTACCCAGGATCACAGCTAATAAGTGTCTGAGGCCAAATCTGAACTCATGAAGACTCTAGTCCTAATCTTCTATTCACTAGACCTAGTTGCCCTTAAACACGAGGAAGCTGAGGCACAAAAAGATTAAGTGACTCGTCCAAGAAAGCAAAAGTGAAGAAATGAGACCATGTCTTCTGGTTTTAGAAGTAGCATACTTTCCACTTTCTCAAAACATCTGCTCTGGGCAGCTAGGTGGCGTAGTGGATAAAGCATCAGCCCTGGAGTCAGGAGTACCTGGATTCAAATCCGGTCTCAGACACTTAATTACCTAGTTGTGTGGGGCAAGCCACTTAAAACCTAAAAAAAAAAAAAAAAAAAAAAAAAAAAAAAAAAAAAAAAAAACACCTGCTTTCTTACAACTTTCTCCTGAACAAAGAAAACAGTGCTCTTCTCTTAAATGTCTGGGGCCAGATTTGATCTCAGAAGATCAGTCTTCCTGACTTCAGGCCTAGCCTTCCATCCCTTTAGCCCCTTACTGCCCTTAGACATGATTGCCATGTGATTTTGGCCAAGTTATCTCAATAATTTTTCATTTATAAAATGAAAAGAATGGACTAAATGATTCTTTCTATCATTAATTTTTAAAATTCTATATTAGTTTATTATTGATCTATCATTTAGAGTTTGATTATTCAAAATAGGATCAAAACATTTAATATATCACCAAAGTAGGTAAATCAAGAGTCCCACAAGCACAGTATCTGGATTCTTTTGAAATGCATTGCTAAGCTGATTTGAGTCTTCATAATAATCATTTACTCAATGAAGTCTGTTATATCAAAAACATTCAAATTGTTAGAAGACTTTGCAAAGAAGATTTTCACAATCATTCAAAATAGAACCATAGATGTGCAGAATTTTAGAGTTAGTAGGGACAATGAATATCCTCTAATACCCTTGTTGACAGATAAGGAAATTGAAGTCACAGAAGGGAGAAAGCAAATCTGAAATTGTCTAAATTATTTACTCCTTATTGAACATCAGTCTCAGATGAGTTAACCCATATGAAATACAAGCAGAATTTTGTTTTTATTAAAAATTGGTTAACTCATCTGAAACTGATGTTCAGTATAGATGACACAGAGGCTAGAGACCCAGGACTGGAGTCCGGAAGACTTGAGTTCAAACCCTGTTTGCCTCAGTTTTCTCATCTGTAAAATGAGTTGGTGAAGGAAATGACAAAACTGCCCACAATCGTTGCCCCACAAAAACCCCTCAAATGGAATCTCAGAGTCAGATAGGAAGGAAGGAAGGAAGGAAGGAAGGAAGGAAGGAAGGAAGGAAGGAAGGAAGGAAGGAAGGAGGAAGGAAGGAAGAAAGAAAGAAGGAAAGAAAGAAAGAAGAAAAGAAAAGAAAAAGAGGGAGGGAGTCAGGAAGTCAGGAAGACAGGAAAGCAGGAAGAAAAGAGGAAAAAGGAAGAAAGGGCTGCAGAATCTAGAGCTGAAAGGGACCTTAGAGGTCATCTAGTATACTCCATTATTTTATAGTTGAGGAAACTGGGGTCCAGGCAAGGTTAAAACCTGGTAATGTCACACAGGTATGGGATTTAAATCAGAAATGAGATTTAAATCCAGGGTCTCTGACACCTAAATTGCACTCAATTATTAATCTTTCCATTGTACCACACTGACTCAAGTACTTTTCAGTTTCCTAGAGAGGACAATATGCTCATAGATAGATATACATAGATAGGGAGATAGAGAAATAGATAGGGACTGACCTGTTATTGTATTGGCATAAGGTTCTCATTGGTAAAGAAATTTCATCTAAAATGCAAGTTAGACTCTTTTTGAAATTAAGTAAATAAAAAATTTGCAAAGTAAATTAAAAGTAATTTGGAGATAGAGAGAGATAGAACTAACTGGAAGAGGGGAGAGAGGACCAGGAAAGATCTCTTAGAGACAATGAGGACTTAAAAAAAAAATCCCAAGACAGACAAAGAGGCTGAAATGTTCCATTGGGTCATACAAAACCCATTTTATCAGGTCAAGACAGTTTTGAAGTATCTCTAGCTACCAAAAAACCCTATATTGGCTTCTTGTACTATACTTTCTTAATAGCTCTAACATATTGAAACCAAATAAAGTAGAAACAAATTGGCTTCAAGGTGGAGACCCTAATGTGCCAGTTTTCACCTAAAGTACATTTTACTGATAAGTGATAAACTTCTCTAAAAGAAAGAAAGAAAGAAGGGAAGAAAAGAAAAGAAAAGAAAAGAAAAGAAAAGAAAAGAAAAGAAAAGAAAAAAGAAAAGAAAAAAATCTTAATGGAATGCTGACAGACTTTTAACTGAAGTCATGTGAATGGGAAGTTACAATAACCTCCTTCATGTGATTGCACTTATTTTTTTTAATGATTATTTTCCTTCCTGTCAACCCAACCTATTCTCCCAAAACCAGAGGGGGAGGGGACAGGGTGCTAAGTTCACCCAACTATTCTCTTGGCCTTGGCTGCCATCTGGAGGTATGAAAGTATTATGTCTTGGTAAGATAAAACAGGCAGATCAACATCTGTTGGCTTGCTAAGAAACTTTACCTCATCAGAAATCCTTGGAGGGTAAAATTTCTTTAAAAAGGGGGAAAATGTCCTTTATTCAAATACCTAAATGAGGAACCTTAAAAATAAGGTTTAATGGAAAATTTTTAAGCATAAAGAGAGGGTGTAGGATCAAGGTAAATTATTATTGCTCCCTTACTTCACAAAAATAAAGATGAACCATAAGGCATTGTTGAACAGGGCCTATGGGGGCTCCTTGGAGAGACATAAGTATTCTATTCTCTCCACATAGTTCTTTTCATTACAAAGGTTAGATTTGATTTGTAGCCTGAACTGCAATGACAGAAAATCATTTAGAATTGATCGTTATAAAAGACTGAACAGCTCCATATGGTATGATCTCTGATTTGATTGTAAAAATAAAGCTTGTTCCAAAATGAGTCTGGCTCAGCTTAGAAGACAGTCGATGTAGGAAGTCTTGATTGGGGAGGGCGGGTAGGAAAAAGCACAAGACAAAGTCCTACAAGGCTGCTTGCTTGCTGAGCCCTGCAAAAGGCAAAATGTGACAGAATCTGCGGGTAACTATTGTCACTGTTTTGAGGGAAGCCACTTACAAAAGTGTCTTTCTTGATAAGGTCTTTCTTTGTCTGATTTGCAGTCAAGGCCAACTGATTTCATGAAAGAAAAAGAAACCAACTTAAATTAACATGAGGGACAGCTGATGGGGCCCATCATTTCTGAAGGCTAGAGTTTTCAAAATTTTACATAAATGGAAAACATTCAGTATGGTGGTAAAAGTAATTTCAGCTTTTGAGATGGCAATAATTTTTTTCAATATGGATAATGATCATTCGGATTAAATCTAGGTGACAAGCTAAGAAAAAACAAATTCTAGTTCTCAGGAAAAAAGGAAATAAGCTTTAATTAAGCACTTTCTGTGTACTAAGTGCCATACAAATCTTACTCCATTTGGTCCTCAAAACAATCCTAGGAGATAAGTGCTATTATTATCATTCCTATTCTACAGTTGAAGAAACTGAAACAATCAGAAGTGAAATGACTTGGGGCAGCTAGGTGGCTCAGTGGATAGAGCACCAGCCCTGAAGTCAGGAGTACCTGAATTCAAATCCAGCTTCAGACACTTAAATTACCTTGCTGTGTGGCCTTGGGCAAGCCACTTAATCCCATTGCCTTGCAAAAAAATCTAAAAAAAAAAAAGTGAGGTGACTTGCCCAGGATCTCACAACTAGCTAGTGTCTGAGATCAGATTTGAACTTGGGTTTTCCTGACTCCAGTCCAAGGGCTTTCTCACTGTGCCAACTAGCTGCCTCTTTTGCATGGAAAAAATATAAATGTTTTCTACACAGAACAGGACATCCTTCCATATCTCAGAGGGAATCCTAGTTCTATAGACTTAAGAGTACTAAATTCAAGCCACAACTCATATTGACTTTACTGTGTGAATGACCTTTCCCAACATGGGACTCTTTCATCCACAAAATTAGAATAATAATCATAGTTGCCCTACCTGCCTCACCAGATTGTTGTGAAGAAGTCATAAAGCATCAGATGAATGTGAGCTCCTCTTATATTCAATTTGGCAAACATTTCCCACTAACTAGCTGAAAGGCCCAATTTATTCCTCCTGATGCTAATAGTTCACATTTATGTAGCACTATGAGATTCACAAAAGTGCTTTACATAAAAATCTACTATAGTCTTTGCATTTTCCCAATAATGTGATAGTCATTTCTTGGATGATGCTCTAAACATATAGTAAAGGACAAAGGAGAAAGATCAAAAAGGGGGTGGGGTGGGGTGGGGGTGAGGTAATGTTTTCAAAGCAAAAATTCTATTTCATTTAGAAGGAATGAATAAACATATATTAAGTATGCCTACTGGAGGCAGCTAGATGATGGAGCACTGAGGGAAGATTCAAGTTCAAATCCAGCTTCAGAGACTTACTAGTTATGTGATCCTGGACAAATCACTTAACCTCTGGTTGCCTTAACACATTGGAGAATGAAATGGCAAGCAATTTCAATGTTTTGCCAAGAAAATCCCAAGTCCATTTTTGGTGTACTATGGTCCACTGGATCACAAAGAGTCACACACAACTAAACATCAATAAACACCTTCTAGGGCCAGGCATTGTACTAAGCATTTTACAAATATTATCTCATTTGATCTTCAGAAAACTCTGGGAGGAAACTGAGGCAAACAGAAGTTAAGTGACCTGCTTATAGTAAAACAGTTTATATATACATTTGAACTCAAGGTCTTCCTGACTTCAGAACCAGTTCTCTAAAAGTTAAAAATCAGGTCAAAGTAGATTCTAATATTCTTTGTTAAGTGAATTTTTCCTTTCTAGAAGAATTGGCTTTTGTTTGTTATCCATTCTCAAAGAAGGCAATTGAAGTAAGGAAAATATTGGACAGAAAATATGTTTTATAATTAAGCTATTTCCTCTATACTGACCATTTATCTTACATTAACACTGGCCCTCTCTATCTCATTGTCCAAGCTATGAAATGAGGTCAATGAAAATTTAATAAAGAGCCTTGACTCTCCCTAACCAATTTTTTTTTGTTTGTCCTTCATTCTCAGAGGACCGTGACATCAGGGAAGTGATGTTATGACAAGCACATGAATTAGATTTGAGTGAGGGAGTGCTAGATCACCAGTCTCACTTTTTCCTCTAGAGTCATCTGGGTCCACTGGCCAGATATGAAACAGGATAACTGCAGATGGTCCTGACTGTGAGGCAATCGGGGTTAAGTAACTTGTCCAAAGTCACACAGCTATTAAGCTAGCAAGAACTCAGCAGATCCCTGTCCCCAGGTATAGGGCAAGCCTCTATCAACAAAGCAATAGATCTCTGTCTTAGCCTGAAAGGATTAAATTTTTAACCTATCATACCTCATCTAGATATCCTTAATTAGCTCATTTCTGCTCTCTGAGTTACTGCCCCTAGCAACAGATACCTAAATTACTCCATCTTCTTGCCCCTTTAAAAACTCAATTACTTCTCATTTGAGTTACTTGTCTTCTTCTGGAGGTCAGTCCACTCTGGGGGAGGGGGAATGATCCCCCAAAGTAACCTCTCATTCCCCTATTCCCCTATTTACTACTTATCCCATGATGCCTCATCTTTCTTTGGGAGTCCCACTCTGGGGGAGAATGATCCCCCAAATAACCTCTCACAACCCCATACCCTTCCTTACTGTTTATACCCTGACTGCTATTCATCCCTTGGAGAGCAGCCTACTCTTGGGGAGCATGATTCCCAATGTAACCTCTCTTGCTTCTATACTTTTTCTTACTACTCACTCTCTCAAGGTGGTTTAGGTTGCTTAAATTGTTTAAGTTGCTTAGGAATAGATGGTTTCCTGCCCTTTAGGCTTTCTTTCCCCTTAGCTTATGCTAATCACAGCAATACTTAAATAAACCTTTTTGTCCCTAAAATTTCTTCTGGGTCAGTGGATCTTTTACAAGAATTCTTTCATGTTCCAATGAAACTTTTTAGACAGCTAGATTTTCCCCCCAGTGTCACCATGGCATCAAGAAGGTGATGACAGGACAAGCAAGTGAATTGGATTTAAGTGAAGTGGGTTATGCAAACTCCTCACCCTCACTTTCTCCTCTGGAGCCATCCAGGCAAGAATTAGATCACATCAACTATGGAAGTGGAAATGGAAGACCTTGGTCTTTTTAAAGCTAGGGTCTTTTCCAGGTCTCAGTTTGACTTAGGCAATGGCTATTCAGTTATAAGGCTAAATGAGAAATGATAATACTTTCATGAAAGACCTAAATGTGCCAGGAAAAATGTGATCTTATTTTGCTAAAATTACAGTGACAGATAACTTTAAAAAATGTCTTTCCTATAAGGACATAAAATGCCCTGTTTTTCTCCTGCTAGGCATTACTGCTTCTACACCTTAGATTCCTTTCTCTGAATCAATTCACCAAAAATAAAATGTAGTAGTGTGGGGCAGTAAAAAGACTGATGATCTGGGAAAGACCCAGATTAGAATCTTGTCTCTGATACCAACAATGGGAGTGGGAAAACAATATTTTGAGGCAGAACTTACTTTCTAAGCTGCATCTTTTGAGTTTTTCTTTCCAGAAACAAGATATTTTTAGCAGAATGACCCTGTGTATTTTTATATCATGTAAATCTACTCTCTATCCATTAGAAACTAAATTCCTTACAAGCAAAGATCATATTGTTTTCATCTTTGTAACCTCCAGCACTTAATATAATGTCTGTTAAAAAGGAGGAGGTGAAGAGAATAAGGAGAAAGAGAATAAGACCTGAGTTTGATCATAAGAAAGCCCAGAAGAAATTAGGTTAATTTGAATAGTTCTTCTAGGCCCTGCAACTATATGAATGGAGGATGGAGATGCAACTAACTGAACCCCCTAGAAATGAGTCTTAGGACACATTCATAGGAAGTAGAAAAAGGTCTATTAAAAAATTATTGGCAGCAGCCAATGAAATTGCATATTCTTTCATAAAGATGTCACAGCATATACTATAGTTTCCTTCCCTGATTCAGGATGTCTGCTTGATGTGACAACTGTCATAGATCTTACTAATGGGAAGAATACCTTATCTTGACTCAAGATTTCTGGGACTTAACAGTCACAGATTTCCATAAAACATGGAATTCTTTCTCCCCTTCCGGGATTTTTGTGTCATCCTGTGACTACTGATACAATGGGATGGCTTTTATCATTGTTATTAGAAAGATAACTAGACAAGCTTCTTGTTTTCTCAAAAGGAAACTGACATTTTCACATCTCTATATTGACATCTCTATATTCAAATTAATGATTGTTATGAGAGGGAGAGAAGCAGACTCTGACAAGAAATATAAGTTTAAAACATAGATATAATTCACTGTTTACAGTATCTACTATATTTGATCATAGTAGGAACTTAATTCAAGAAATAATTATTAATCTCAAGGTTACAGTTTAGGAGAGAATGGAAAAAAAATAAGAGCATTAAAGTTAATCAATATTTATTAACCACCTATAATGTGCCAAGCACCATGTAAGTATTTTACAAATATCTCATTTGTACTTAATGCAATGAAAAAAATGTTCATTTTAAGGTCCCAGTTTACAAGAGCATGGAGGAAGTAACAAGAGCATTGAAATGAATCATTCTATCAATAAATATTTATTAAGCACATACTATATAGTACCAGCACTATGCTAAGCATAAGGTTTTTTATAAAAAGAGAAATAAGTGTATACTTCTGTTCTTGTCTGATAGTAACTAATTAACTAACATCACTAATTAACTGTGGAACTATGAACAAGTCATTTTACTGTGTCCCTCAGTTTCCTTATCTGTGAAAATTTTGAAATTAGACCAAATGATCGCAAAGAGCCCAATTTTTTGATTCTTTGAGAGATGGACAAAAGGCAGAGAAACAAAGATCTTGGGTAATCTAGATTTAAAATAATCCCTCAAATAACTAAGTCAGGACCTCACAAGAGCCTCAGATAATTCTCTCTTGTGATTTTCATGACTCCTAAATAGAAATCTGTTTTTTTTTTTCACAAAGCCTCTTGTAATAATCTCTCTTCACTGGTTACTCTCTGGTTCCTTTTCTTTCTCCCTATCAGTCTATTCTGTTGGTAAGTGAGAAATTTGTGTTCAATTCCGTGACCATTTATACATCATAACAATTGCTCTGGCATTCTGCTTACACCTGCTGTACTCTTCTTTTGTACCCACATCACCAACCCAGGTCATTGATTCACCTTATAAGTGGTATACTTTCTTCTAAGATGACTATTAATTTGTATATTTCTCATTTGTTATCTTTTTTTTAGGTTTTTTTTTTGCTAGGCAATGGGGTTAAGTGGCTTGCCCAAGGCCACACAGCTAGGTAATTATTAAGTGTCTGAGACCAGACTTGAACCCAGGTACTCCTGACTCCAGGGCCAGTGATTTATCCAATGCGCCACCTAGCCGCCCCACTTGGTATCTTTTTATTTCAGAGTCATTGAAGGATTTATGCTTTTTCCATCTTTTTATAGCATTCTATTTATATTTTTGAATCCCCTGTAGAAACAATGACAAATCTAGTGCAATCTCTCCTGACAGACCTGTGTTGGCAGTAGTGTGCTATATATATAAAGCCATTTACAATCATTTCCTTCAGGATAGAAAAGAACTGTTTAAATGGGTCCCAAAGGCACATTTTTCAAATTAAGAGATTTCAGTGGGCTGCATCCCATTGTAAAATGAAATATAAATGGAGCACAATAAACAAGCAAAATCATGGGCTCTAAAGTTAGAGGACCTGAATTCAAACCCTACATTGGAGAATTCAAATCCTACCTTAGATACTTAATCACCTGTATAATGTTTTCAATTGTTTCATTTTCCTGTGTCTCAGACTCCTCATATGTAAAAATTAGGGATTAAACAAAATGACTTCTGAGGACCCATTTAGCTCATGATTTATAATCCTATAATCTCATACTCCTATATGGGGTATGGGAGAAAGGAAATTCCAGAACATTAGGTAATTCTGGGGAAATGGTAGAGCAAGTCAGAAAATTACAAGTTTTCCAGATTTCCCCCCAAAACAAAAGCCTCCACAAAAAATAAAAAAGACTTCAGGGCAACAAAAATAACCAAGAAGTAAGGCAGAATAGTTTTCCCCCTGGAACAACTGGAGAAGACTCAAGGAAAGATCCCCAGAAGAGGCTAGACCTGAGTGAAGTTCAAACACCTTCAGGCTAACTCTACAGAAACAATAAACCACAAGCCTTACAGGTCTCTATGTTGGGTGATAGCCTCAGCTTAACACACAGAAATTCTCACAATGTGTGTAGAAGGCAGTCGGAAAAGGCGGGGGATAGAGAGGGTCAGACACCTTTTAACTGGGAAAGGTTGAAGGAACATCTGCTGCAGGCCAGGTCCAGCTCATCTGTGAGATGTGCTCTCAGGTCACTGTCCAAAGGCAAGAAGGAACCAGCACAAGTCCAGTGATTGCAGAAGCAGTAAAGAAAGACACTCCTGGCTGTGGGGACTTACAGAATAGCTAAATTCTTGATTTTGGTTCCAGGTCAGAGAGGAAAACTGAAGATTATAGCCACTAGAGAGTCCTCAGGGAGCAAGACTATTTCTGGCATGATGGGCCTAGAGGTCCTAAGGTGTGGCTTCAAGGGGGAAAGGAAAGCTCAGGTTGGGACAAAGCTCAAAAAATAGCAGTGAGAAGGACTTGAGGTCAGAGGTACCATCCTCCAAACTTCAGGAGTACAGGTGGTTGACTATAAGAAACAGTTGCTGAATAAATAAATGAATGAATAAATAAACCAAAAAAATTTTTTGAATGAGCCTGCAAATGAGAAAGAACCCAAACATAGATGATTATGGAAGAGAGAAGTCCTAGATTCTCTCAAAGAGTAACAAGAAATAGTCACCTGCTCAAAAAGAGGTCTTGCAAAAACTTAAAAAGAATTTTAAAAATCAAATAAGAGAGATTAAGGAAAAATTAGGAAAAAAATAAGAACAATACAAGAAAACCAAGAAAATGATGAAAAGGTTAAAAAAAAGACTGAGAAGAACACTAGTGAAGAAAAATAGGATGGAGGGAAATGCACAAATATTATTGCTTTAAATATGAATTTCTCCATAAAATGAAAATGGATCAAAAATCATAATCCAACAATGTAGTTTACAGGAAACACATTTTAAAATAAGACATACATACAGAGTTAAAGTAAAGATCTGGAGTAGGATGCATTATGCCCCAGTCAATGCCAAAAAAAAGTGGAGAGAGCAATCACAATATCAGACAAAATCAAAGATAAAATAGATTTAATCTAATTTTAATTTTATCTCTTTTAAGATAAAAGGTATCATAAATAATGAAGCAAAATCAATACTAAGATTATATGTACCAAATTTCATAGCATCTAAATTTTTAAAAGAAAAATTAAGTGTATTACACTAGAAAATAGATAGTAGCATCATAATAGTGTGGCCTTTAATCTTCCCCTCTCAGAACTAGAAAAAATATAACCCAAAAAATGAATGAGAAACAAGTTTAAGGAAATAAATAGACTTTAGATAAACTAGAAGTGAGAGATATCTAGAGAGAATTGAATGAAAATAGAAATACAACTTTTTCTCAGCAATACAATGTATCTTTACAAAGTTTATTGTTAAAAACAGAAAAGCAGAAATATTAAAAACTTCCTTTAAAGACCACAATGTAATAAAAATTATATTTCATTCCATGGAAAAATAGAAAAAAAAACTAATTTGATATTAAACAACTTAATCTTAATATATGGGTTAAAGAACAAATAATAGAAATAAACAATAACTTCTCTCTCTCTCTCTCTCTGTCTCTCTCTCTGTCTCTCTCTGTCTCTCTCTGTCTCTCTCTGTCTCTCTCTCTCTCTCTCTCTCTCTCTCTCTCTCTCTCTCTCTCTCTCTCTCTAGGTTTTTGTGACATTACTTTTTATGGTTCTCTTCATGACCACTCAAGTATCTGGTTCCTTTGCTAGATCCTCATTCAGACCATGCTCACTAATCATGGAGTCCCTCAGGGCTATATTCTCTTCTCTCCTCCCTTTATACTATTACACTTGATCTTATCAATTGCCATGGTTTCAATTATCATCTCTGCACCTCCCACTTCTTGCATCTCCAATCACCTCTTAAGCATCTCAAATTGCATGCTCCATTTTAGACTCAATATGTCCCAAACTGAATTCAATTTTTCCTTTCCCAAAACCTCCTCTCTTCCTAACTTCCCTATTGCTGTTAAGAGTACCATTGTCCTCCCAGGCATCCAACCTAGTTGCCACCCTCAACTCCTCCCTCTCTCACATCCCATTTGTGATGTCATATCAGTGATCATGTCTTACAATTTCTCTCTTTGTAATATCTCTGATATATTCTCCCTTTTCTCTTCTCTCACTGCAACCACCTGGTGCAGACCATCATTCTCTCTCTCTCCTAGACTATTGCATTAGCTGGCTGGTTGCTTCAAGTTTCTCCCCAGTTAAATTCATCCTCCACTGTCCCCCATTAAACTATGAACTCCTTAAGATCAGGTACTGTTGTTCAGTCACTTCAGTCATGTCTGACTCTTTGCAACTCCATTTGAGGTTTTCCTGGCTGAGATGCTGCAGTGGTTTGCCACTTTCTTCTCCAGCTCATTTTACAACTAAGGAAACTGAAGAAAACCAGATTATGTGACTAGTCCAAGGTCACACAGCAAGTGAATGTCTGAGGACAGATTTGAACTTAGTTCTCTTGACTCCAGACAAGATATTATATCCACCAATTCACCTCACTGGCTGCTATCCTCCCAGGAGTGTGTTTTCCAGAATCCATTCCCTTTTATCCTAAGGATATAATAATTAAAATAAAGAATTTCCAATAAAAGTAAGAACATTGAGATTTTTCTTTTATGAAAAGGTCTGCCATGTGGGTAAAGGGGAAATATAGCCCAGTGTAGACATGAGAGCTAGGAAACCAGAAAGAGGTCTTTAGACTCAGTGCAGCTAGGGTCCAAGCACAGTTCTGCCAGTAGTGAGGGTCCCAACCCCAGCTCAAAGAGCAAGGTTTTTGAAACATGGGAAAACCAATGCAGCATTAGGCTACCCCTAGAGCAGGAACAGACAGCAACACCAGCAATGCCGGAGTGAAAAACCATGGACCAGAACCCCATAATCTCAACAGGAAAACAAAAACAAGAACAAAATTTGGGTCTACATACTCTACACACCACAGGAACAGAGCTCAACTGACAAATGACCAAAAAAAAAAAAACCCCAACACCACCCATTGTCAGCTACCACTCTAAATAGGAGTGAAAAAAATGCCATCTCAGAAGAGAAAAGCAGTGATAAAATGCCTATATATGAAGCCTCTAAAGTTGATGAATTTGTCTCAAGGCCAAAAAGACTTCTTAGAAGAGCTCAAAAAGGATTTTAAAATCTAAAAAAATAGAGGAAGAAGAAAAAGAGAGAAAAGAAAAATTAACTGAAGAAATCAATAACTATTTTATTCATTTTCAACCATATGCACATTTTTAAGTTACAAAATTTCCTTCCACCTTCCTTTCCCACCTCCCCTCCCCTCAGTGGCAAACACTCAGTTTAATATTGTACATGCATATTTTTTATTAACATGTTTATAGATTAGCTATTTTTGGTATGAGGAATTAGGATTAAGGGGAAAAGATGTATGAATGTATGAGATAATTTTTACGAAGTGTTCATCAGATTCTGAAGGGTTGGTTTCTTTGTTTTTGTTTTGTTTTATGTGTTTTATTTTGTTTTTCTTCCTCTGTATGGGGAAAATATTGTCAATTGCTGGTTTAATATGGTTGTCCTAGCTCTCTGAACTGGTGAGAGCTGCTGCTTTCAACAAGATTGTTCATCTCATGATGTTGTTAAATGTGTACATTGTTCTCTTGGTTCTACTCCCTTCACTCATCAGCAGAGTCTGTAAGTCATTCCATGCTTCTCTAGAGTTGGACCATTTATAGTTTCTTATAGACCAATGGTATTCCATAGTATTCATGTGCCATAATTTTAGACATTCCCTAACTTATGAGCATCCCCTCAATTTCCAGTTCTTTGCCACGACAAAAAAGAGCTGCAATGAATATTTTGGAACTTGGAGGACTTTTCCCTTTTTTATAATTTCTTCTGGATATAAACCTAGAATATGAATTTCTATATCAAAGGGTATGAACAGTTTTATTGGTCTTTGGGCATAGTTCCATATTGCTCTCCAGAAAGATTGGATACATTCACAACTCCACCAGCAATGCATCAATTTCCCAATCCTCCCACAACTTCTCCAACATTGATCTTTCCCTTTTTCTCACCTTGACCAATCTGATAGGTGTGAGGTGATACCTCTTTGCTGTTTTAATTTGCATTTCTCTAATCAGTGTTTTGGAGCATTTTTTCATATGCTTATATGAGACTTTAATTTCTTCATTTGAAAACTTCTCATATCCTTTGACCATTTATCAATTGGAGAATGACTTGTGACCTTATAAATTTGATGCAATTCTCTATATATTTTAGAAATGAGACCTTTATCAGAACTCTTGATTGTGAAGATTGTTTTCCAGTTTTCTGCTTTCCTTCTAATTTTGGCAGCATTGATTTTATTAGTGCAAAACTTTTTAAATCTTTCATTTTGCAGTGTATAATATACTCTAATTCTTGTTTGTTCATAAATTTATTGATCTATAAATTTATATATGATGTCACTCTTTATGTTCATATCTTGTACCCATTTTGACCTTATTTTGGTATAGGGTGTGAGATGTGGATCTATGCCTAGTTTTTGCCAAACTATTTTCTAGTTTTCCCAACAATTTTTATCAAATAGCAATTGCTGTAGGCATTTACTGTGGTTTCTTTTGAATATCCTAATCCATTGATCCATTACTCTATCTTGTAATGAGTACCAAGTAGTTTTGATGACTGCCACTTTATAGTATAGTTTTATATCTGTTAGAGTTAAGCCACCTTCCTTTACTTTTTTTAACCAGAAAAGTAATAACATTAAAAGTAAAATTGACTGACTGGAAAATAAAATTAACCAACTGGAAAAAGAAAAAAATATAGCTAACTAAAGAAAATAAAACTTTAAGAACTATAACTGGACAAACTGAAACCAATGACTGTGAGACACCAAGATTCCATCAAACAAAATCAAAAAATTAAAAAAAATAGAAAATATAAATAAAGTACCTGAAAGCCATGATCAGAGAAAAGAGCCTGGACAATAATCATACCAGAAATTGCCATGGTAAACTGACCTAATATTCTAGAACAAGATGATAAAATAGTCCTTGAAAGAATTCATCATTCACCCTCAGATTCACCTCTCAGAACGAGATCCCCAAATAAAAACTCCAAAGAATATTATGACCAAATCTCAGAATTTTCCGTTAAAGGAGAAGTACTGCAAGCAGCCAAAAAGAAGTAATTTATTTACCAAGAAGTCACAATCAAGATTACACAAGGATTCATCAGTTTCAACATTAAAGGATCAAATAGTCTGGAATACAATATTCCAGGGGTCATTACAACCAAAAATCAACGATCCTGCAAAATTCAACACATTCTTTCAAGGGAAAAGATAGATTTTCAATGAAATAGAGGGGTTTCAAACTTATCTGATAAAAAGACCAGAACTGAATAGAAAATTTGACCTACAAATACAAGAGATTCATAAAATCATAAATTGAAAAGGGAGGGGGTATCAGTTAATAAGATTAAACTGTCTACATGTCTACTTGGAAAGACAATTATAACTCTTGAGAACTGTAGTTCTTTTAGAGCAATTGAAAGGAACATATTTAGATAGAATGGAATGAAATTGACTGATGTGATCTAACTTTTAATTCTTGAGAGTTGTATACCTATTGGGTCAGTAGAAGGGAGGAAATTTGAAAAGGGGGTAAGTGTATAAACTGAATATGATGTGATAAACTCTTAGTTTTTGAGGGTTGTATCTATTTTGGGACTATAGTGTGATGAAACTTTTCAAAAATCAATCAATCAGCTACTGAGAACTGTACTTATATTAGAACAGATAAAAGTAGTATACTTTGATGCAGGGTGTGGGTACAAGTGTAAAATAAATAAGACGTGAAAAAGAGAATTATACTTCATCACCATGTGATGAAGCACAGAGGACTAATATAATGAAGGGAAAGAAAGGAAGATGTGAGCACTGAGTAAATCTTACTCTCAACATAATGAATTCAAAGAGGGAATAAAAAAACCCAAATGGGTTTTGAAATTCATTCTACCTTACAGGGAAGTAAGGGTAAAGGGAAAAGAAAGGAGAAAGTGAAGCTGATAAAAGGGAAGGGAGAGTAAAAGTAAAAGTCAAGGGAAAGGTAATTGAAAGTTAAAAAAAAGTAAAGTAAAAAGGGAAAGGGAAAAGAAAAGGGAAGAGGGCTGGAAAAGGGGAAGGCAGAATGAGACATATAGCAGTTAGAAGCAAAACATTGGTGAAAAGGGTTAAGGAGAAAGGAAAGAGAAAAGTACAAAGGGGAGATATTAGGATGGAGGGAAATACAGAATTAGTAATCTTAACTATGAATATGAATGAGATAAACCCTCCCATAAAAAAACCAAAATCTTACAATATTTTGTTTACAAGAAACCCATTTGAAGCAGATATATATATATATATATATATATATATATATATATATATATATATATATATATATATATATACAGGTAAAGGTGAAAGTCTGGAGCAGAATATTTTATGCTTTAACTTAAGTAAAAAAAAAAACAAACTAAGGGTAGCAATCCTCATCTCAGACAAAGCAAAGCAAAATCAGAATTAAAAGGAATAAGGGGGCAGCTAGGTAGCGCATTGGATCGAGCACTCACCCTAGAGACAGGAGGACCTGAGTTGAAATCTGGTCTCATACACTTAATAAACTTAGCTGGCTGGGCAAGTCACTTAACCCCATTGCCTTGCTGAAGAAGAAGAAGAAGAAGAAGAAGAAGAAGAAGAAGAAGAAGAAAGAAGAAGGAAAAAGACATTGTAAAGCTAAAATTAACTGATAGATGTAATTATGAAATTTTGTGAAACACTCCTTTTAATGTCCATCACTTGAGGAATGACTGAACAAGTTGTGATATATGATTGTTATGGAGTATTACTATTCTGTAAGAAATTATGAGCAGGGGCCAGTTAGGTGGAGCTGTGGATAGAGCACCAGCCTTGCTGTCAGGAGGACCTGAGTTCATATCTGATTGCAGACAATAATTACTTAGATATAGGATCTTAGACAAGTCAATTAAACCCATTGCCTTGGAAGAAAACACAAAAAAGGAAAGAAATTATGAGCAGCCTGACTTCAGAAAAACCTGGAAACACTTGCATGAACTGATTCTAGGTGAAGTGAGCAGAACCAGAACATTATTATTGACAACAGTATTATAAGGTGATCGAGTATGACAGAAGCAACTTCTCTCAGTAATTTGGCAATCAAGGACAGTCCTGAGACCTGTTAAGGAGAGTGCTATCCACATCTAGGGAGGAAACTATGGTTTCTGAATGCAAAGCAAAGCATACTATGTTCACTTTTTAAAACTGTTTTTCTCTTTCTTTCTCATGGTCCCCTCCTTAGTTCTAATTCTTCTTTCATAACATGACTAATATGGAAATATGTTAAAAACGATTATACATGCATAACCTCTATCAAATTGTTAGCTGCCATAGGGAGGAAGGAGGAAAAAGAGGGTGGTGGTAAAATGTAGAACTCAATAAGTTTGCAAAAGGATGAATGCTGATTGTCTTTAAATATAACTGAAAAATAATTTTTTCAAAGAGCTTTGTTTCTTTATACAACCTAAGTCCAATAGTCATAGACTTAACAGTCAATCAAATCAGTCATTTCAAAGAGTGTACCCTAAATTTTCAAACATGCCATATTGTTGGTTTATTTTTTCCAGATATTCAGGGAATGACACATATATACCAAATGGCTTATGTATATATGTAATTTTGCATGTCTTGCTGTAGTGGAAAAATTATAATTATAACATCTTTTTCAGATTTATAATATGACTCTACTAAATTTAGATAAGATTTGTCAACTGGATTTCCTTTTTTTTCTGAAGACAGAGATAAAGGATTGCATAATATGACTCACAAGAGAGGGAGAGGATATGAGACTCCAAAACTCAGGCTGGAACTTTTGAGATTCTTGTTCTAAATCTGTGGAAAACTGATAATTTCCTTGGAAATAAAACATGTAGCCAGCCCATGGGGATGTTTGACAGTTCTTCCATTAGATATATATTGGAAAGAATTCCTAGACCTTTAAAGCAAGTTCCTAAAATTTAGATGCCTGATGGGCTTCTTCCCTCAAAGTAGGGTAAGATCTTCCAAGACACTCATGTGAATATAGAACTCATCACAACAATGATGTGCCTCCCTATCGCTGTAGTTCATTAAACACAAGAGAAAGATTTCATAAGGTATAGTAGATAGAAATCATGTTCATGAAATCTAACACCATTTTTTCCTTCATTGTCTTAAGATTGAATGCATCAAGAGAACCTTAATACACACACACACACACACACACACACACACACACACAAAAAAAAAAAAAAAAACAAGAGTAGCCTACATGTTTCACAAATGTATGCTTTCAGTCCTGCAAGAGACAGGGAACAGTATCATACTTTATTTCCATGAAAATACTGACACTCTGGGGAGAAAAGAGATCCTCACCCATATATAAACAAAATGTACATTTCATTTACTTTCTCAAATATTTGCTTCATGTTTGCCTACTTTTATGTATAATATCTAAATATATCAGTGTAATCTGTCACAGGATGTAACTTCCCCTAGACTGAGTCTATTTAATTTAATCAAAGTAAAATTCACTATGGTCACACATAGAGAACACTCTCATATTCCAATGGTCAAAATTGCACAGTACATAAGAGGTCATCCAGAGATGTCCCAGATTTGGTGACAAAGTCACACATGGGCATGCACATTTCACCTGATGCTGAATTTAAAATATACCCCACACAAATGGTTGACATTTGGAATTTTTTTCAACTTCACAAATAGGGAAGATGGTTGTCTTCATCTTCCTGACCAGAACCTAGTACCAGGTTGTATATAAAGTCTTTATAAATGTATAACTATTATCAAGTCAAACCCCATATCAAGAGTTTGGACAATGAAGTATACATATTTTTAGAAATAATATGACAAGCAATACCTCAAGTACAGTGCACACACACATACATACACACACACACACACACACACACACACACCCTCAAATGAACACGTCTAACAAGCTTGGGTGCCTACTGATCCTATACTTCATAAATGACTTAAAAATAAAAATATTAGTGAGTAAAATTTAGTTTATCTTTTAAATATTTTATAGACTTTCTCTAATGATGTCAATATTGTAATAACTATCTTCCCTACCCCAAGAAACATACAGAGGAAGATAATTAGCTCTCTGGAAAAGAAAATAAGAGATTATATTTGTAACAGGTTGAATTTGCCTCTTGGTCTTTTGATACTGACATTAAGAAAATTCACTTATAATAACTCAGAAAAATAATTGTCTTTAAGGATATTAAATAAGTTGAATGTCACTGACAACCTGAATTAGAAGAAAATACAGGCATAGTATTCTTTACAAATATTACATAAGATTCTTATATAAATATTACAAATTAAGTTTAGGTTGATGGTATGGATAAGAATAGAGTAAATAAGAATAGAGAAGAGGGAAGTCAATGAAGTTGGTAAGTGGCTCACCATCACTACCTGGTAGGTTTGCTTTTTGTGAGTAGGCGAAGGTACAGATTTGTAATTTCATTGGTTTCAGGAATTTCTTAATAAGGAAATTCTCTGAAAGTAGATCAGCATCTTCTCTGCATTTATTAGTCTTAGAGAGCTAGATTGATATGTATATATATCTATCATATATACATGTATAATACATACACATAAACATATACACATCAGAGTGGAGATTTAAACTCACCCTTTTCTGTCTGAGGCCAGTATTCGATTCTGCATAATATTGGGTTACTTCTCAGTCGATATGAGGGTAGTGTCCCAATTTTAACTAACTCTTCTTGCTAACAAGGTGTCCATGGGTTCTAGGCTATTAAAGGATTGCAAGTGATGTCAGCACCCTCTAAATTCAGAAATTTGGCATCCTGGGACAAAGCACTAATGACAGCACCCTAGGTACGCTCTTCTGAGGAACTTCTGATGTAGCTACATCGAGATAGGTTGAGGAAGACTTCAACTATAAGTTTAGAAGTAAGATGGAACTCAAGTCTTCCTTAACTCTGGATTTGCCTTAAGAGCATCAAAGAACTTTTCAAACAATGCTAGCTTTAGTGTCCCAACTTTAAGCTAGAGGCTACAATATAAGCCTATACCATGATAGCATTTAATAGAGCTCTGTCCATTTTAAGACATTTCTATCCCCCAGTACTGCTGAAGTCAGCAGCTAAGTGAAATTCTCAAGGTTTATGTATCTTTGCTTACAGCAATACATAGGTTAGCACTTAACCTTCCACCTGGCTGAGTAGTAAAGAGTCAATGAGAACTGCATTCTGTGCTCACCAATCTTATTCCATTCTCCTAATCAGATTTATCTTTGAGCCACTTAAACAACAGCTATTGTGTTATTCCCTCACAGAGTTTAGCAGGAAAGGTGATGTCACCAAACATGGTATGTCATATTCAATAGCACTGGCAATAATGGGATTCCCATGAATGAGACAGAATGAATGCCACATGGAAAAAAAGTACTTATAGTAACAGAGGGAACAAATGCATAACTACACATTTTCATTATTTCAAGGCTAACCTGTGCTAACTCTTCTCCTCACAATAGTTCTCACTACCAACACCACCCCCTCCTCCCGCACCATGCCTTCCTGCTATAATTCTCTTTGGTTTGTCCCATACAAAGATGGTAAATGAGAAACCAGGATGACATTAATTAAAATTGTAAAGTAATTGATGTGTGCATTCAGATCTTTCAACCTCCTTGCTTTTGGTGGTTTAGTGTGTGCTGGACCAGGTACTTAAGCAGCAAATCACTTAACTCAGTTTCCTTATCTGTAAAAAGAGGATAATAATATCCACCCTCATAGAAGTGTTGAAAAGAACAAATAGAGAATATATGGGATTTGCCTTATAAAACTTTAAAATGAGATTATTATTATCACTACTACTACTACTACTACTACTACTACTACTACTACTACTACTACTACTACTACTACTATTGCTTACTCTGGGACTTTTCCCCTCATTTTCTCCTCCCCCAACCCAAACCCAACCAAATAGTTGTGTTTGTGTGTGGATGTGTAATCTGCATTAGAATTTAAGCAATATTAGGAGGATCTGTTAGATTACACTAATACCAAATTCAGCTTTAGATGCCA